>NC_133785.1:948763-1019220 GCF_003597395.2 Chelonoidis abingdonii | reverse complement strand
CTGGAATAAATTGCCTAGGGAGGTTGTGGAATCTCCATCTCTGGAGATATTTAAGAGTAGGTTAGATAAATGTCTATCAGGGATGGTCTAGACAGTATTTGGTCCTGCCATGAGGGCAGGAGACTGGACTCGATGGCCTCTCGAGGTCCCTTCCAGTCCTAGAATCTATGAATCTGTAAGAGCAATACTGTAAGACAAAATAACCAACACAAAGAAATCCAGTACTTTGCAAAAAGAGTGCCTCCACTTGGCCTGTAGGACTAAAGGAATTGAGCATCGTTCCCATCAGGGAACTTTGATGTATTTCTAATCCATGTACTCAGGGTACTCAGATACTATGAGAATGGATATCACAGAAATCCCTGTAATAAAGGTCCACATCTTCAGCAAATGGAGTCATGCCAATTTACACCAGGTGCTGCACATGTGGAATGACGGCTGTCTATTGGCCTAACTCTGAAATCTTCGTTTTAACAATATTGGCTTCATAGAACCTAACAGAGAGTTACCCAGCAGAAATACAAGTTGTACTTCACCTGCCAAGCCCCCTAAAATAACTACCAACAACAATGCTTTAGCACCTGAAATGCCATACTACCTACACATAGCACATGCCCCCCCAGAGACCTATTTTCTTGTTTTATTTCTTGGCTCCCATCTTCTTCCTGACATTTTTTCTGTTCGGTTTTCTGTTTGCTTGTGTTTGTTTAATTGTGGGGGAAGGGTGTGGAGTGGTTGATTGGGGAGGAACATGATAACTACAAAGTAATAATATGAGGAAGAAATGGACTGAGGTAATTCAGACACTAAAATCTTGTTTGCTGGCTTGAGATTTATTTTTTAAAACAAATGTTAAAGTGTCTGAAAGTTTTATAGAATGTCCGGTCCAGGCACAAGTCCATTTACAGTACCTTTACTAAAACAATATGCTTTTCCTTGAGAGAGACGTCTGATTTTATTTCACTACATTTGTCTACATCTTAATATTTTCAGAAAACACTTTTCATTTTGTTTTAACAGTTGGGTTGTTTCTATTTCACGCCCTGGCTTGGTACATTGAATTACACCTTTCCTCCAGCCTTCTTACATGGCCCTGGACCGCAAGCTATCCTCCTGTCACATTTAGGGCATGATAAACTCCCACTGACTTCAATAAACTTGGAGCAGACTCTTAGCTAATACAAGACTATGTACACAATGCAGCTTATGTCGGTATAAGTTATGTCGCTCAGGGATGTGAATTAGCCACCTTCAAATGACATAACTTATGCCGACTTATGTGCCAGTGTGGACAGCGCTATGTCGGTGGTAGAAGATACCACTGCTCACCGGGGCTGGATTAATTAAGCTGACAGGAGAGCTCTCTCTTGTTGGTTTAGAGCAGTTCCAGTAGAGAGCGTATAGTGGTGCAGCTACATCGGTGCAGCTGTGCCATTGTAAGCTCTCTAGTGTAGCCACAGCCTTAGGCTTGGTCCACACTTAAAGGTTACGTTGACATAGGTTCCTTGGGTAGGGGCTGTGGAAAAACCACACTGCTGACTGACATAGCTATTCTGACCTAATCCCCCGTGTACATGTAGCTACATCGGTAGAAAAATGAATTCTTCCATCCACATAGCTACTGTATTCCGACACCAATGAAAAAAAAACTCTTCCATCTGTGTAGGCTGCATCTGCACTTCAGGACCAAGCTGACATAGCTACAGAGAAGTAGCTATGCTGGCATAGTCTCTGAAGTGTCAACATACTCTAAGCCACAGTTCCTAGTAAAGGTGGACTTCCGCTACTGAAAGCTAATGGCAAACAAATGAAACAGATATTGCATTATTTTGATTTAATATTACAAACTAAAGCTGTCCACAATCACCAATCACAATTTGTGAAAAATGTTCGCCAGCACTGCATACAGATCTCCTTAGCTAACAGCTTAGAGATGTCCTTAAATGCTCAGAGCAGCACAGGGGAGAGGGGAAAAGAAAATCTCAGTAGCTGTTTTAAAACTTCACACAGAGGAGGGTGGAAAGCAGAAACTCTGCATGCATCTCATGAACGTTCTACTTTCCTCCTTTGAATACAGAGATCAATCTTGGACTGAGTGCTAAAGCCTCACCATGAAGAGCTATTCTTTGCTACTACTTCAGGCTGAAACAAAAGACACTTCAGGAGATATAATCATTGCTGCCTAGTTCCTTTTCCTGGGCCCTTACAATGGGCCCCAGTTCTTTTTTTTTTTCCACACATCCTTCTCTTTTATTTTCTTCTTCTGTCCTTTCACTTTCTTTCTGCCTCATTGAATCCATTAGAGTCTTTATATAGTCTGCTATTGAAAAATACATTTTCTGTGTGGGACTTAACTGCTGGCAAGCAGAGCTTAACTCCTTCTGATGGGAGGGCAGCTGACTAATGGGCAAAAGGTATGGAGAGCTATTTCTGAACTTTATGTTTTGGCACACACAAGATATGTTGCTAGGAGTCTTCAGGGAGAGCCTAGTGGATATTAGACTCAGCGGAAGGCAGTGCACAGAAGTTAGTTAAATACTTTGCTCCAATCCCTAGCAAATTTGTATCAATTTTTCAATTTTCTTCTTACTTTGGCTGTATTCTGGTCTCTCATACACAATTATAAATCAGCAGTCACTCCACTGAAGTCAATGGAGTCAGAGCAGTGTAAAGCTGATGTGAGATCAGAACTGGGTCACTGTAGTCTCAAAACAAAAGCCTTTCTGCACAGTAGGATATCATAGTCAACAATTTCAAAGACACTAAAATATGGGGCAGAGTAAAGTCACCGCCAGGGACGGCTGCAAGCACAGCACGCCAAGCGCGCACTTGGGGTGGCAAGCCAAGGGGGCGCTCTGCCTGTCGCCGCGAGGGTGGCAGGTAGGCTGCCTTTGGCAGCATGCCTGAGAGGGTCCACTGGTCCCACGGCTTTGGCAGACCTCCCGCAGGTGTGCCGCCGAATCTGCGGCACAGGGGACCTCCCGCAGGTAAGCCGCCAAAGGCAGCCTGCCTGCCATGCTTGGGGCTGCAAAATACCCTAGAGCCACCCCTGGTCACCGCAGTCTGCTGCAAACCTTTCTAATAGGACCAACATAGCTGTGTGCCCAATTTAAGAGGATTCATTCCCCTGTTAGTAAATGAGGGGCCAGATCATGGTCTTATTCAAGTACACATATAGTTGGGGAGAAGGCACAAAGGCACCCACTGCAAGCATAGCACCCTAGATGAGCTGCTGACATGATGGAGCTATGGCCCTAACTAGCACATAGAATGAGATCAAAATGCAAATAGGGAGTATGCTGGGCAACATAAAGGGATGTAATAGTGGGCATTCTCCCATGTGTGGTGGGAAGCTGCGTGAGGGCTGTTCCTTAAAAGAACACTAATACAGAGCTAGATTCTGCCCAGGGAGACCCATTTCAAGATCTGAGCCCTAGGGAATACCAGGTGGAAATTATGTGAAAGCTAAGCTTTCAGATCCTCCAGTGCTGAATGCCTAGTACAAGAAATGAAAAATGTCACATTTGCCTCTGAAAACAATGTCACTTCTTTGAAAAAGTAAAGCAAAAGGAGAGACAAAAGAAAATGATTTTTCTTTCTCTAGCACTGTGTCCTCTGTTCCACTCGTCCAACATGGATAATCAAATAATTTGACAGGAGGAACAGAAAGACGCCCATAAACCACCTCACAGTACCCAGCTGTATTTGGGGAGAGGACTGGAAGGAATTTGTTGAATTCTGTAGCTAAGGATGGCTTTATACTCAGCCAGTGCTGAGTATGACAGCTAAAATATTGCCTTTGAAAGTTGACAGAAACTGCTTGTCTAAATTCATGGATTTCCCCTGACAAGAAAATAAAACTTTAACCAGATCTAGTAGAGTTTCAACTTCATTTTCCTAGTGAGCTTTAAAGGTTTGGCATTTAACTTATTGGGATAAGCACTCGAAAGCTCAGACGCTCATCAAGTATGGATCTTTACTGTCTAGGTCTGTTGGGTCTGTTACCCTGGACTGAAAACCTAGCTAGGACCAGATCATACTGATCAGTGGGACTTCTTAAGGAGTAAGGTATTATTCAGCCTGAGTAAAAGTGCAATAGTCTGGCTGCTAGAAAGTGTGAATTTCACCAAGTCTGACCTGAAACCATTAATCCAAACAAGCCCATTTAAGAGATTTATGAATCTTTACCCTTATCTGAGCTTCATGTTGTGACAAACCCCCCAAACCAGGTGCCATTGGGAAGTTTTATTGACTGAAACCAAGTTTGCCAAACCCAGTCAAGCAGAAGACGACAAGCTCCAGTCACAGCCATTAATCTGAGGAGCTGCTCCAGGAGAATTGAGCTGAATGCCACCGGTTTAGATATTTATGCATATAGAAAGCAGTAGGAAAAGTCTGCACTTTAAGGAAAAAATGCCAAATTCTGCCCTTCCTTACACCTATGCAAACCAATAACCAATTTTCTTATTGCAGGTAAAATTGTAACATAGTTCCTTTAGGGACAAGGAAGTCTTTTCCCCTGTTAAGGTTTCTACACCTTTTTCAGTAATGCCATGGTAGGAAGTAGAATACAAGAATGGCTAATAAAAGTCAAACATAAACAATTCAGCAGTTCTCCTGTCCTTAAGTTTTTCTGTGGTAAGTGCACTGCAGAGTGGTCCTCTAAGGAATTTTATTAAAATGAGTTGCAAACAATTATGTTAACCAAGCAGGATCCTTTTTAGAACTGCAATACAAAATAGGAAAGTAACTAATGATAATTAGAAAAAAGTGTCATAAATATTTAATGAGAAGACATTTGTGTAATAATTATCTAGTCTATTATTCCCTGTTTTGACTTGTGGGACTTTCTTAACCAATCCACTCACACGTTCCATGGTAATGTGAAGATCTTATCTACCTAGCTGTTATCTGGCTCCCATCACTAAGTATCTGAGTGCATCAATTGCATACAGTAACACAGGAATCTCACAGGAAGCATTATGTTTCACCAATGTTGATTATGAAGGTTTTTCTTGTAGACATTTGCTCCCTGGTGAAGAGCTGATTTTCCCTGCCCTGTCTTTAGTCCCTCAGAGTCAACCCCCCGGCACAATTTTCGTAATCTACTGCCTCTTTCTTCTATTTGTTATGGTGGATGATCGCACCACTGCATTGATTAAGGTAGTGTTTAACATCTGGGAACTCAAAACAAGCGGTGAGAGAACCTCAAAAGGTCCTCGGGTTAAGTTCAGTCTGGATAAGCAGCTAAATGTTAAGATGGTTATTCAAACCATTCCAATATATAAAATAGGGCCGAAAAACTCATAGGAACAAGCTCTTCTGGAAGATTTCTGTATCTTCCAGCTGGTCCCTGAAATTCCCTAAGACGTTTTCACAAAGTACTGCACTTTGCCAGTTCCAATCCTGGTCAGAACATAGAGGTGTAGGGGAACTGAGAACCAAAGGAGAATAGCTTTCCATTTGGGTTTGACTCAAGTTTTGGGCAAAGAAATGGGAGAGGTGGTGTCTTATTTGATCTGAATCATTCCATCCATCCAAATTCATGGGTCATAATCCCAGAGGTTATGTGAGTATTGTGATACTCAGAGCAATAACTCACCCTCTGATCTCAGTGTTACACAATAATACATTTTTAATTTAACACTTAACATTGGGAAATTTTGACTTATTGCTAAATCATATGTGACAAAAGTACAACCCATAATTTTGCAGACAGATATCATGTTTTTGTTCTTTTAAAACTCATTAAAAAAGGTTTTTCTGCCCAAAAGCAGTTTTCCACCCACCATCAAGATTTCTCCAGACAAGTACCATTAACACATATCATAATGGACTGTGTCAATCATATCCCAGTTTGCTCTATGAAGCACATCAAGAGAGCAAATTGGAATGAATACTACATTTTAATGAATTTATTTACTGCTTTGTGGAGGGCAGGGGCGTATTGGTTGTTTGTTTGTATTTATCTGAGGACATGGTTTATTCCCTTTTCATTGGTGAGTCCAGTAATTAAAATGATTAATCATAAACCAAAAGCAAAAACTGAGCCATTAGCCAACCCGATAACAAGCAAATTGATACGGTATTAATATATGCAACAAAGATCCTCCATGATCAAAGCCTTGTCTTCTGGGATAAGTAGCTCTAGTACTGCCTGATCTAAAGACCATTAATATCAATGGGAGCCTTCAATGGACTTTGGATCAGGCTATCAGGTTTCATCAGAACTATTAAAAGGACTAATTGCTAGAGATCAAATGGCTCATCTATCTTGGCTCCTTGCTGCAAGCAGGAAATATTCTACAAGATTCCATAAACTGATCTTGCATGTGACTGAGGGATGCTTACTGCATTAATTACTTGAATAGCTAAATTGTGTCTAATCCTCACCAAACAGAGTCCTTTTATCCAACCCTACTGCTCCATGTTGTACTAGATTCACTTTTAAATAGTCCTTTTCCTCTCAGGCTATTATTGCTTTTCAAATATTAGGACAGGGTATTATACATAAGAATGCAAAGCTGGAGGGGTATCTCAGTGCTCTACGGTTCAGGCTTGAAACACCAAAAATCCCTGGAACCACAGATTCATTTTTGCAGCACTGCTTCAGCCCTTTCTTATTACAAGTTCACATACAGCATAGAGAAGAGGGGCTCTTTATAGGGCATCGAAAACGGTGACATGTTTTAGAAGACAATGGGTATGTCCGAATGTCTTTGCCCAAATCTTCTCACTTCCCACGTGGTTATGCAGCAGGCTGCACACTAGCTGGCTATTGCTTACCCCGCCCCTCTCACCCCAAGTGGGTGTATCTCAGAGATGCTGTATGATGAGTAAACACTCCAGCAATGCAATATATTATTACTAATGTGTCTTATTAATGGTAAGGTTCCCTGAAGTTTCTCCAGCCGCATTCACAGAATCCTATGTGTTAGGGATAGGAAGTACTATTCTAATAATCATTTCCTTGCCCAAAGCAGGAAGGACAAAGCCTTGCCCTCACAAAAGGGTATGTCTACACTTAAAATGCTACAGCAACACAGCTGTAGTGCTTCAGTGTAGATACTACTTACGTCAACGGGAGAGGCTCTCTGGTCACTGTACATAATCCACCTCCCTGAGAGTCAAAAGCTAGGTTGACAGAAGAATTCTGCCATCAATCTAGTGCTGTCTACACCAGGTGTTAGGTCAGTATAGTCACCTCTCTCAGGAGCGTGGATTTTTCATACCTCTGTGAGATATACCTATACCAATGTAACTGCATAGTGTAGAACAGCCCAAAGAGATTGCTAGGACTCAAGTGAGAAACATGATTCTCTCACATCTCTCTACAAAGCAAAATTTGCAGATGACAAACTTATTTAGGATAGTTAGGACCAGAGAGGAGACAAATAAAAGGGACGCGAAAGAAGTACATAAAATATTGAATGTTGTAGAGAAGATAGATTGGAAGCTTCAGATCTCCTTGCCTCATAATACAAGAGCCAGGAAACATCCAAAACTGATTAAAGCGGGTATTTTTTCTCATAACATGTAACTAGATTGTGGAACTCACTGCCACAAGAAGCCATTGAGGCCAAGAACTTAGCAAGATTCAAAAAGGAATTTATAGGGATAACAAGAATATCCAGAATTATTGTCATTAATGACAACAAACATTTTGGAAAAAATACTACAGCAATCTCTAACTACTAGAGACCAGAGCAAGACCTAATCTGAAAGGCAGATCACCCCACATTTGCCTACTGCAGGTTCTTTCACCTGGTGGTGGACATTGTTGAATACAGATTACTGGGTTAGCTGGATCTCAGATCTGACCCAGTGTGGCAATTCCTATGTTTCTATGTCTCGTTATATTGTCACCTTTAGTTCCTTTTGGTCTTCCTCTATTCAGTGCATTGGTCTGTAAAGTATGTAAGCAAGTAGTCAAATAACAGCAAACTGATCTAAAGGTAAATTATTGATGAGCCAGATCTTCAGTGAGGGTAAAGAGACATAGCTCCATTGACGTCAATCATAGCTGGTTGAAAAGTTTTCAACAGTTTTCCCATTAAAACTGTAATTTCATCAAAATAGAAATGTTTTGTAGAAATGTTGCTATTTTAATTAAATTTTGAATGGGAAAAAGTCAAGATGTTTAGTTTCAAGAATGTTGCAAATGTTTCATTTCAACTTTATCGTTTTGACCTTTATAATGTAATATTAACATTAATATTTTAATATCTTTATATTACAGCTGTCCAGAGGATGATAATTCCTTTTTGTGACAAATTTCAAGGTTTCAGAATTTGTTTTTATTCCATATAAAACACAAGTAAAACTTTTTGAACATTTTCATGAAACAGAATTATGTAAAAACATTTTTTTTTTATCCAAAGATAGGTTTTCACCGTCTCACTTCTTCTCCCTTTCTCTCCACAACCAGAGAGTCCATCCTGAACCTCAAAAATCCTCCTCTTGAAAACTTTGTTGAAATTGATACAACTCCTTGAGACATTTCAACTTTGATGAAGCAGCATATTTTACCAAAAATGTTCCAACCAAATCTAATTCATAAGTATTAGATATAATATATTAATATAATATAAACATCAAAATGAATCAAAATGTTTCAATGGTCCCAAATGGAATTTTTTTGGAATTTTCATCTGTGGGAAAATTTTGAAATTTCAGCATTATTTTGTTCTAATTCAGAATGATCTTTTTCCCCAAAATATGTTGGCATTTTACCACAGAATGGAAATTCCAGTTCCCAGACAGCTCTGTTGACAGAGAAGCTCCACTGATCTACCCCAGCTGAGACTCAGGCCCATAATGTCATTGTCTAACATTTAGTAAATATGGTGGTAGGGAAGCGATTGGTGTTCTACTTGAGGGCAGGGAGTGGTAGTATGAAAGAATTGTACATTCTGAAACTGTACCTAAAACGTACTTTTTTAAAAAACTAAAAGTCTTGTTTTGCTTTAGAGATGACTTACTAGTGACAGAACTTGGAAGTGTCCTAAATTTTCCCAGCACATTTGGATAAAAATGAGCATAAACTATGTGCAAGCCAATGTCTATGACTGAAAAATGGAAGATCTTTGAAAGAAACTTAAAATGTCATTACAATAGGTATAAAAACTGCAACATACCCAGAAACCACTCTGTCATCCCTAATCTACAGCATTATTATGAAGTGCCTACAGCAACACATCATTGTGGTGTACCAACTTGGCCAACCAGTCAGGGCAGGCAGTGAGAAGATACACATTCCCACAGCCCTCTGTCAGAAGAAAGAACAATTCTCAGAGGGCTGAAATCTTTCAGCCACCCCAGAAAGGGAAGTTCCTCTTACAGAGCAAAAATGCATCTCTGGCCTAGAGAAGACCCTGGAAAAGAGTCTCTGGTAAAGGGCCTAATTATTAATCAGAACTAAGATATGATAATCTGAACTCATAAGGTGAAATACTTTCATTACGAGTAAGAGCAGCAGCGGTGGAGGGAAAGGGGCAGTGCTGGCTGTGAGCTGCATCCCACAGACATTCTGCCAATACGGGCTCCTACATGGGCAGTCTCCTACAGTGCCTTACTGCCCATTTCACAGGTAGCAGCAAGCACCACAAACTACAGCAAATGTGCTCGGGAACAGAGGATCTGAACCCACCCTAAAGCCACCAGAACGTACCTGCCTGAGGCAGTGATGTATCAGTCAGACAGTAGATGCCCCCAAACCTAGCACTCCTGAGGAAATTATAGTCCTAACCTATTGCTGCATAAATGGAAAGAGCCCCTAAAACACAGTCCATTGTTGTCATAACAGAGCAACAAAAGACACTGTTTTGCCATAAGGCAAGAGCTGGATTTTGATATTATTAATTACATTATTGTACATATCTACATCTGCAGCTGCCTAGCTGTTTGTTAACTATTTGAGCACAAAAATGCTGTACGTGACTTAAGTGTTTTGAGTCTCTAATGAGCCTTTTCATATAATCATAGAAGATTAGGGTTGTAAGAGACCTCAGGAGGCCATCTAGTCCAACCTCCTACTCAAAGCAGGACCAACACCAATTAAATCATCCCAGCCAGGGCTTTGTCAAGCCCGGCCTTAAAAACCTCTAAGGATGGAGATTCCACCGCCTCCCCCGGTAACCCATTTCAGTGCTTCGCCACCCTCCTAGTGAAATAATGTTTCCTAATATCCAACCTAGACCTCCCCCACTGCAACTTGAGACCATTGTTCCTTGTCTGTCATCTGCCACCACTGAGAACAGCTGAGTTCCACCCTCTTTGAAGACTGCTATCAAATCCCCCCTCATTCTTCTCTTCTGCAGACTAAACACAGAATCATAGAATATCAGGGTTGGAAGGGACCTCAGGAGGTCATCTAGTCCAATCTCCTGCTCAAAGCAGGACTAATCCCCAACTAAACAAGCCCAGTTCCCTTAGCCTCTCCTCGTAAGTCATGTGCCCCAGCCCCCTGATCATTTTCGTTGCCCTGTGCTGGACTTTCTCCAATTTGTCCACATCCTTTCTGTAGTGGGGGGGGGGTCCAAATTCCTCCTAATTCCTAGAGAATTCCAGCTTCAATTTTTTTGGTTTCAGGCTAAGATTTCTAAAACCATCTAGGGGATTTGGATGCTCAATTCCCTTCACCCTCCCTCCACCCGCACCTCTGAATATCTTTGTAATGGCTAGCTATTTGCTCAGTTAACTGGTCACCAAAACCTTTCAACTGAATAGAAAAGAAATTACTTTCCATCAGACTGTCATCAAAATGTCTCTCCTGCAGCCACCCTCACGCTGAACACACTTATCAAAATGTCTCCTAAATACAACAGTTCCTTCCTTCTACATATTAGAGCTTCTTCTTCCTTTGTAACTGCACTCTGGTATGTGCCACGGTATTAAAACAGCGTTCTTGTCTATCAGTTTGACTAAATATTTTCACACTTTAAGTCAGAGATCCATTTCTGAAGAAATAGAGGAAGCTAAAGGAACATGCCCTGGTACATGTAGGAAAAATAATGGAAAGCAGAGATGTAAAAGACCTGCTGTCTGAGGTCACCCAAGCCTTCTGCCTGCCAGCCCATGCCTGTTCCTTATGGTATAATCAAAAGCGTTTTGCACAGTCATACAAAGTAATTCCCCACTCATAGAGCTTTCACCACCTCCCTACAGGGTGATTACTCTGCAATCCAATAGATCTGATTATCAGGACATTTTTCCTGACAATCAACTTAAACTCACTTTTGCTCAATTGCATCCCATTCATTGTGTCCCCTAAACCATTCCTGTATCTCATGGTGTACATGCTTCAAATACAGGTGGACGTTTATTGCTTCATTCCTCCCTCCGCCCACCTACCCCCTCCCATCCCCACCACCACCTCTCCACACTTGTAGTTCAGTTCTTTTCATCTTCCCTCTAAAGCCAGGCCTTCCAGACTCTTAATAGTTTTGTCTTCTTTCTATGAATCCTCTCCCATTCCTCAATATCTTTCTGTTACTGAAGTACTCTATGCATTATTCCATGTGCAATCTCACCAGCACCAGATGGCTTCCTTAGTCTGTGAAGCGATGCCTCTGTTGCATATTTAGCAGAGACTTGTTCTGGCTTTTAAGGCACAATATGGTATCACAAGTTCTCATCTAATTGGTTATCCATCATCACCCTTCGTCTTTTCCAGTATGACTGCTTTCAACATTTCTTCCTCCCACTTGATATCTGTCTTGGGGATTGTTATTTCCAGAGGTGTCAGTTTTCACTTTTCCAGATGAATTCCATTTTGTTATACGCTGCCTATGTTTCTAAATTCTTTAGGTGTCTTTGTTTTATTTCCCTGTCATCACTGATGCTTGCAACACCTTCCAATTTAAGACCAAATTCACATCTTGGATGCCGTGTGTCCATCCCCCTATTAAAATTCACCCAAACCTTGCAACTGAGGTTCAGAATTTGGCATTGGTCTCATCTGTGAATTTAATGCAGCAAAGGCCTATATAGTCTGATATGGAATACAATGTTCAAGGAGAAAACATAACTTGTACTTTCTCACCCAAAATAGAACTGGCAAAATGCAAGGGACCTGATTCTCCATTGCCTGCACCTTGTGTAGAGTGCAAGGTGGATGTAAAATGCTCCCTGAAATGGGGTCGGCCACCTCCTGAGTGCCCCATCATGGCCTGGGGTGGCTCTGTGGTGCCTTACCTCCATTTCCCCTTCACTCACACTCCTCGGTAACTTCTACAAAGGCATGTATCCAATAACCCCTCCTTTTCGGGGGTTTGGTCTATTAACATAAAATAAACTGAAAAACAAGTCTCTTTCACCCCAGTCTAATGATGGGCATAGCCCCTCCACCCTGACATCCATCTTCCTATTCTCCCAGCACAGTTTGGCCTTCTTTGCCTTCTCCACAAGCCTCCTTCCCTACAGTGTCTTCACCTTGCTGACTCAGGGACCTGCAGGAGCCATCTCACTCTCTGCAATGTTTACATCTGCCAGCAACCATCTACAGCATCTTCTCTCTCCAGGTCTCTTCCTTATCTACTACAGGCCTGATTGGGTCACCTGACTCACTGGTCACATGACCTTCATTTGCCTCTCCTGGGAAAGTGAGTTATATTTGTCACAGGTAAACTGAGAACCCTCTCTCCTTATAGGGCCAGCTACTCTGTGACACTACTGTTCTGATTTGATAGCATTTTACACGCACTTTGCACAGGTGTAAATGACATCATGCAGCACAGGGTAAGAGAATCAAGCCCCACGCATTTACAGGTTTCCTTTTCAGAGTAGGAAAGTCTTCTCACTTTCCTCCTCTCCAAGCGAAGTACCCTTAGTTTGCACATGTATTCTGAGACTGCAAGTCCTGTAGTGCCTCAGAGGACACAGAGCATTTTCAGTCTTACCTTTCCAGTTGACTTTGTTCCTTTCCAAATGCAAAAGTAGCAGATAGTCCAAGCAGCGAGGAGACACAATGCCAAATCCCAGCGGAGATTCCCAATATGTTCAATTCCATCGGATATGGCTAACACCCTGCGTCTACAAAAAATTGTGATAGTGAAGTGCTAGAATATTAGCAAAACTATGAACAAAATAATTTTACAGCATTTGGGTAAAAGGAAGGCTGTTTTAATTCGTCACAGAACTGGCAACTGCCTACTGAGAATGCACCATACTGAGAAAGAAGGGCTTAGAAACAGTAAGTGCAATGTGATTCCTACCTCTCATTGCTGTTATTATTGTATGTGTTACAGTAGCACCAACTGGCCCCAACTGAGACCAAGCCCCATTGTGTCAGGCACTGTACACACATAGCAATAGAGAGTTTCTGCCTGGAACAGCTTCCAATCTAAACAGTCATTTCAGACAAAGGGTGGGAGAAAGGCAGTATAGTTTTTCACATTTGTAGATGGGGAACTGAACGAAAGCTAGTGGCTTGCCCAAGTTCATACAGGAAATCTGTGGCACAGCCACAAATTGAATCCAAGTCTCCTGAATCTCAGTGCAGTGCTTTAGCCACAGGACCAAGCTCCCCAATTTTAGAATTATTTTCTTGTCTTGGGCATGCAGCTGACACTTTTATGGCTTTGATTTTTAGTAGGAAACAATAATAGAATCACAGATAATGTCAATTCTCTGTTCACCAGCCCCCCCCCCAACCCGTGTAAATAAACCAACAATCTGTGATACATTGAATAAAGAGGTTACGAGTAGGAACAAGAATTTCTTTCTGCACAACTGATCCATTTCATGAATCCCTTTAAGGATTTCATCTCCTTTTAAAATTAAGAGATTGTCTATGGGAAATTAAAAGACATTTCTAAAGGAAGCTGAATTTACCAGAGCAGTGAAGGCTGACTCTGTCAGTGTCTGAAGTCAACAGTCGAGGTTGATTTAAAATGGCATTTTGTATTAATTACATATCCATAGATACCAAAGTGCTTAGTGAACTCTAAACTGCTTCTAGCAAGTAATTAGCCATGTGCCCAACTACAGACTGCAGAATAATTACTCTCAACCGCTTAGGTCCCTTTTCACCCGTTTATTAAGCTTCCATCGATTCTCACAGAAACAACATGGGGTTCTGCAGCTAGGCATATGTGATGTAAAACTGGAGCGATACAAGAGTATCAGGCCCAGGGAGATCAATCCTTATTCAGATTAAATCTGCCAAGTGAGAAAGAATGGACTAGTTAATTTTTCCTTCTCTGCATGCCTCTAATCTCCTGCCTTAAAACTTCTATGCATTTTATTGAACAAAGCTTCCTTGGGGATCTGCATTTAATGTCATCTGCAATCTTAGAGACACAGCACTAACCTACCTCTCAGTGGCACTGTGTAGGTTAATTAATTTAAAGTTCATGAGTACTCTCATTTCCTGTGGTTAAAGACACTAGATTCAATGTATCATTATTAATTTTTTATTACTGTCAGTCTACGT
Source organism: Chelonoidis abingdonii (assembly GCF_003597395.2). NCBI lineage: Eukaryota > Metazoa > Chordata > Testudines > Testudinidae > Chelonoidis > Chelonoidis abingdonii. The sequence continues at coordinate 1,004,786 of NC_133785.1, read as the reverse complement.
GTAATGCTAATAGGTACTGGTTGTCGGCGGTTGAGATTGAAGCTGGGATCTCTGAAGCTTAGTGTATGGGTACGTCTACACTGCACTATTATTTCGAATTAGCTTAAACCGATATTACAAAACAGATCTAATAAAATCGGTTTAGCGCGTCCACAGTGGGATCCCGAAATCGATTGTTTGCATCCATGGTCCAAAGCTACCATCGATTTCAGGAGCGGTGCACTGTGGGTAGCTGTTCCTCAGCTATCCCATAGTTCCCACTTCCGTGTTGAGAGCACAGTGCCTGATGGGGCAGAAAACACTGCCCCGGGTGGTGCTGGGTACAGCCTCACCCCTCCCTTTGTGAAGGCAGCAGACAACCCTTTGGCGCCTTTTTCGCGGAGTGCATTGAGCAAACGCCATAGCACAGCAATCTTTCCCTTTTTTTTTTCACGTGGGGGTGGGGGGAAATAAACTGAGGAGCTGTTCCCTGACCCACGCCAGACACTGTGTTTGAACCTACAGACATTGGGAGCTCAGCCAAGAATGCAAATAATTTTCAGAGACTGCTGTGGACTGTGGGATAGCTGGAGTCCTCAGTACCCCCTCCCTCCCTTCATGAGCGTCCATTTGAGTCTCTGGCTTCCCGTTACGCTTGTCACGCAGCGCTGTGTATCCTGCAGTTTTTTATTCAAACGCTTTGGCATTTCGTGTTCTGTAACGGAGCTGGATACAACAGATTTGTCTCCCCATACAGCGATCAGACCTAGTATCTCCCGTACGGTCTATGCTGGAGCTCTTTTTCGATTTCAGACTGCATCGCCAGCCGTGCTGATCAGAGCTCCACGCTGGACAAGCAGGAAATGTAATTCAAAAGTTCGCGGGGCTTTTCCTGTTTACCTGCCCGCTGCATCCGAGTTCAGATTGCTGTCCAGAGCGGTCAGTGCTGCACTCTGGGATGCCGCCCGGAGGCCAATAACGTCGATTTCCGTCCACATGAACCCTAATCCGAGTTATCACTATCGAATTTAGCGCTACTCCTCTCGTTTGGGAGGAGTTCCGAAATCGATTTAAGGAGCCGTTTAACTCGATATTAATGACGACGTCGTGTGAACGGATACAGCGTTAAATCGGTATATCGGCCATTAAACCGATTTAAAGTCGCAGTGTAGACCTGGCCTATGAGTCTCTACTGCATGAGCTAAAAGTCACATGGCTCTTAGCTAAGGCTGGAGCAGTTGCTAGCTGGGCTAGGTGCCACTAGAGGGGGACAGAGCACCACACCAAGCCATATGTTACATATGTGGACTCAGATAACATTGGACATGCTTCCCTAAAGCCAAATATTTTACATTATATAACTTTATTGCTTTTTTTTTTAAATCTACATTGAAAACCTTCATTTTGCTCCCTGGTGCATCCAACCTAGTACAAGTGAGGCAGAGGTCTTGGGTGAGGGAAACCTGTGATCATGTAATTAAGGCCTGTATCATAATGCATATTGGCTGAATTAAGGTTGCACAGACAAATAAATAATGTTTAACATAGTTGTATTTTAAATATAATTTCCTATTTTTAAAGGAAAAAGGTAAAAAAAAAAAAAAGACTTTTTGTACAACTAACAACCTCTGCATCATGCATCATCAGCAGGGTTTGAACCCTGACCATTGACCATCATTGCACAGACTACTACAATTTTAGCTGAAGGACTAAGTATATTAGCTGACAGCAGGAGAAGGCTATTATCCCAGAGAAATGGCCCACTCATGCCATGCACTGCATCCAGATGGTGATTGGGGAGAACCTGACCCAGGTGTCTCCTTCCCCACCCCCAAATAGATGGCAAGCTCCTTCCCCATGTGGTACATCTGCTCCCCCCTTCTCTCCCCCACCCTCAGAGGTAGGAGACAAGATGTTGGAGCCATGCACTGGGTCAGGTGCTCTGGTTGGGAAGACAAAAGCCTGTCTAAGCTCTCACCCATTCCACCCCTCAAACTGTTGCAACAGCTGTTTCTGCAGCTTGCACGTGTTCCAAGTTCAGTGTTATATTGCTATTACTGCTGCTGCTGCTTTGATGGTGGCGTGGACCTGGCTTCTTAGAATGCTCTTATTTATTTATTTTGGTGCACTAACAAAATTCTCCTGAGAAACCCAAGAGAGAGAAGGGAAATGCTAATTTTTAACCATTTTTTAATTCAGCTAAGCCTGGATGGAGTCTTAGGGGTCAAAGAAAAGTAACTTTGCTAGGGCTTTCTTCCTGCTGAATGTCAAAGTCCTACTGAAAACAAAGGAGATGTTAGAGCTTCATAAAAAGTTGCAAGAATCTTTCATAATGGGAAGTATTAGCAGGGGTGAAAGTAATATTAAATTCTTACTGGTACGGGGCGGAAAGGGTGGGGCCTCGGGCGGAAGGGGCAGGGTTGGCAGGGTCAACTTCCCCCTGCCAGCCCATCCGTGCTTCCTGGCCTCTGCCACCTGGGGCTCTGGCAGTGATTTAAAAGGGTCCAGGGTTCTGGCAGTGGCAGCCGGGAGCCCTGTTGGTGGCCCGGGGGAAGGGGCAAAAGTGGCAATGACATTAAAGCACTGCATCATTATCCCTTTTGCCTATCCTGCCCACTTTCACCTCTGAGTGTTAGGCTACCAAAATAGGGATCACTACCATCTCTCTCTTTCTCTCTCAAAAGAAACAGTACTTGATGAAGGATGTGTTTCAGTCAAAGAGAGAAGGATGAAGTCAAGAGCAAGAACAGAAGAAAGGTTTTGAATTTATCAGCATGCCGGAACTGAAAATGAGGCCGGTGCTCCATGCCTCTAGAGCAAGGTCTACGTTCTGATTAAAGGTCAGTTTAAAGTATCCAGTTATCAACTGGACAAGAACAGCTGTGGTGCATGCTGCATTAGGTTCAGTATGACTTCCAGCCTTGTCTCCTAATCCTCTTCTTAAAATAAATAAATAAATAAAAATACACACACACAAGCCAGGAGTGTGACCTTAAAAATCAGTGCATCATTTTACAGGTAGCCAAATGGAAGATGGGTATATCATGATCACATCCCAAGAAATGATCAAATATCTGCTGCATTCTGACATACTTCACGCTATGAATAAACATGCAGAAAATCATACTAAAAGGGAATGTAGCCTCATGGTCAAAGAGACGTCTGTTGCCGTTGTGGGGTTTCACATGATATATAAGAGTGAGACCTAAAAAAGTTGTGCAAATGAAGGGGGAATTGTCCAAAATATATTTGACATATTCCTTTTCGTGGAGATGAGACAGACCATAGTGATACTAAACATTCTTAACTTTGCCCTTTGCCTTCACCCAGAGCCCCCTCATATCAACAATCCCCATCCCTCCAGCAAGACTGATGCTTTTCCAGGGTTGAGGAGGAAGTAGCTAACACATTCAGCTGGTAATATCAATCAAACATTCCTCCAGAGCAGACACTGAATTTGCAATGCCCCAAGGCAAGAGCTACACAGCATGCTGACACTGCTCTGCCACATGTTTAAAAATGATCTAGCCAAGGAGCCTACTCATGGAAGATGGATTAGTTCCTTGTACAACTATGTGTCATAACACACCATTGCTCGTCACCCACAACATTCTGGTTATGACTGGAATTCACTGCTTGGACCAGCCTTGGATGAAACAAAGAATCATCTGTGTCATCATGCTACTGCAATGATTCTTCCTCCACATCTATCTCAGTTATCCTTATGTATCATTTGTATTGTGGTAGAACCTAGGGACAGTCATAGACCAGGCCCCCACTCCGTTAGGCGCTGTACAAACATGTAACAAAAGGCATTTACAAGCTGGCTGATCCCAACATTTCTTACAATTTTTTCTAATTTTATTGAAAAATAAATGTGAAAGGACTCAAATGCCTGGGATTGTTCTTGCTGTGGTTGCATGTGCCCACACTCATTGTAGTCAGCTGGAGCCCTGTGGAACAATTTCAAACCTGATGTGGGAGAAAACCACCAGTGGAACCCTTGGAGTTGTTATCTCTCACTCTAAGTCTGAATTTGGCCTTATTAGGTGACTTTCATCCTGCAAATTTTGCCTTTTGTGTTTTTCTCCAAACAGAAAATCCAGATTGCAAATTTATCAATTTGAGCAACAAATCAAAGCAATTCCTCAAAATTAAATTGTTCTTTACCTCTGAAGCTTTTTTTTTAGCATATTTTAAAATTAATGATACCTATTCTGTATTTCCATGGCCAACGTCCACATGCTAGAAGGTGATTTTTTACTGCACACAAAATCCCTGGTCATGAAATGCAGAGGCAGTGTTAGTCCCTTGGGGGCACTAAGCAGGAATTTTCCCATATCCCTCACCCACTCCCTACAAATACTAATTGCATTGTTTCCACAAACCAAAAGATATACCAACCTAAGACATACTAATACACTTGTTAACAAGTCCACATTAAAGCAGATGAACTGTATTTTGGGGGGAATATTAATTTGGAGCAATTTCAGCTGATTGGGGCCCTAAGAAATAGCTTGCTCTGCTTATGCCTAGCATCACCACTGGTGAAATAACTGCTGCACTGAGGGAAGGATTTTCAAAAGTAGCTAGTTTTGGTCCTCAACCTGACACACTTTAAAGGGGTTGTTTTCAGAGGGTAGGTATTCAGCACTTTCTGAGTATTGTGTCCCTGTAAGGCGTCTCAGTTTGAGCCCCCCAAAACTGAGGCATCTAAAAATCACTTAATCACTATCAGGCATTTGCAAAGAAAAGTACAGAGAATATTTATGGCACTAGTGTGATTAGCCATGCTGCTCCCATTTTAAAAAGACACATGGTGCCAATCAATTTGAGTTACTAGCATTTAAATGAGTATTCACAGCTTTTCCAGTTACATCAAAATCTTTATTTTGTCTGTTCTTTGTTTAAACAAAACAAAGATTCTTTTCCCTTAAGAAGCCACGAGCAACGAGCACAGAACGTATAATTAAGCCACAAAGTACAATGTATGCAAAGAATACATGGGAGAAAGACAGAGAAAGCCTTGCACAAGGTCTAGCCGTGATTCTCTCGCCAGGCACAACACAGCTTCCCCTAGTTTCAGCTCCTTAGCTCTCCTGCTGAGACTCTGGCTTAAATAATGGCAACAGAGCACAGTTTTCCAAAGAAGGAAGCATTCAGGACTGAAAACTGTCCTTGTAAAACTTCAGTTCAGTCTAGCTGCCACCTTTGGCTAGATCTGCTCATATTCTTCTATTCTACAGTTTACATCATTAAAAAAAGAGGAAGTATTTTGTCCCCTAAGAATACATATTGGCTTGATTCTTCACTGCATCTAAACGGAGCTTGTGCAGCGAAATGGGGGCTGTCAGAGAACTGATCACAGTTCCTGTATTATTTATTATTATTAATTATTATTATTATTTGTCATCTGTATTAACAAAGCATCTAGGAGCCCCAGTGGTGGACCAGGACCCCATTGTGCTAAACACTCTGACAAAGAACAAAAAGAAGGTCCCTGCAGCCTGCCCCAAGTTTCCAACCTCAGTGTGAGTTAAATCCTCTGGGACCTTATGCAGCCAGCAGAGAATCGGACACGATGGGATCTAACTCTGCCACATCAACTTGTCTCCTCTGACATATCCCCTCCACTCCTCCCTCCTCCCCAACATGCTGCTTGCCTTCTTATCTGAGTGGAGGGGTAAGGCTGCAGCAGGAGAGAGTGGAGTAGGTTGACTAAGCTAGCTCTGCTCCAGGAAGGATCCCCCTAAACAGAGGAGATTCACTAGGCACTTTAAGTTCACTTTGCTCCATGCAACAGGACGATACTAACTTACATGCTAGTCATTCCAATTTACTGGCACCAGGCATACACCATGTACAAAGTGAAGTTGGGGGACCAGAGAATCCAGCCAGTGCTATAGAATAACACCATGAACTCTTTGCTGGATTCTGGTACTTGAAGCTGATGTTACTTTGGCCTCATGGTATCCACACACTCAATGTCTGACTCTGCCACATTTAAGTACCTAAGTTCTCAAATAGTCCCCTTGTGTCTGTGGAGTAATATGCTACTCACTGTAAGGACTGAAGACTGACAGAGGTTTTATAAGCAGGGACCCGGAACACAATAAGGTAGAATCACCCACAGATGTATCTACGGCCCTATCTAAATTCAACTTGGCTTCCATCCAGTACAGTCTCCCTAAACAGCACAGCCTCCTTAGCTTGTGGACCATGTTAGGATTTTGCAAGCCCATAGCAAGGCATGGCCAGACCAGTTCTCAGGAAAAAAAAAAAACACGCACCATCCACTCCAACCAAGTCAACCAGGCTAGAACTCTGCCTACCATTAATTACAAGGTACAAACACAGCTAGAGAGAGCCTGGATTTGATCCAAACATGCAAAACCTTGTAGCCAAAGATAGAAACTACAACAGTGGAGGATATACTGATACATTGTAAACCATTTTAAAGTTATCGGTGCTATAACACACAGTAAATCAAGATAGTCTGTTTCAATATATTGTGCTATAATGGAGCAGCAAGAAATTTTGGCAAATTGAACTTGGGGATGCAGTATGGCTATACAATTTCTGAAATTCCTATCTATTTCTCTCTATATACTCTCTTTCCTTTGATGTTTATTATCCTTTGTGAGATTAAACAACCCGTGAGATAGAGGAGATAACCATGAGACACACACCTCGTAAGAAACACATATTAGTTTTGTGATGATCTCTTTGGACTGTAATTATACAATCTGATTTCATTTTACACAAGCACAATGCAAACAACTGGTACACAACACTCAGAGACCAATTCTCAGCTGGTGTAAAACATCACCGATCAGTTGACTTCATTGGCACTGCCCTACTTGATCCTAGCTGAAGCTCTGCCTCTCAGTGTAAGACACTGCAAACCACAAAGCTGACAGTTATAATTTGAGTTCATGTCACATGGTCATGGATTACATTAAGATTTAATTGTGCTTTTAATTACGTAACCTACTGAAAGCTTTGCCTGGCTGCAAGGTATCTTGGGTGATTGCATAATAATAGCTCTAAAACTAATAAACACTTCCTTAGCACAGGGGTGGGCAAACTTTTTGGCCTGAGGGCCACATCGGGCTTTGGAAATTGTATAGAGGCCGGTAGAGGACGGCGGGTGAGTGGACCCACTCCCTCCCAATCTCACTTCCCCCCACTTTCTGCGCTTCCCGACAGCCTTCCTCCCAGACTCTTGGCCCATCCAACCCCCTCCGTTCCCTTATGCCCCTCCGGGACCATGCCCCCATCCACTCTCCCTGCTCCCTGTCCCTGACACTATCACCCCAAACCGTTTGCCCGATTGCCCTTGCACCACCCACCAATCTCCCTCCTCTCATTCCTGATTGCCCCCTGACTGCCTCCACTGCCCCATCCACCCCACTCTTCTTGCTGACTGCCCCCCAGAATCTCTTCCCCATTTCAATCCTGTTCCCCTCCCTTTGGACTGCCCCAACCACTATCCACAATCCTGCCCTTCTATCAAACTCATTCTGGCGATCCCCGCTTCTTCCTCTCTCTCACCCCTTCCTGCGCTGTCTTGAGAGCACCGATGTGCTGGCAGCACTTGCAAGCCATACCACTCGACTATTGACCCAGCCATGCACTGCACAGCACAGACGCACTTCTAGCTCAGGACACAGCTGTACAGCTGGCACAGCCCAGGAGCTCACCTTTTATTTCCTCGCCAGGCAAGCGCAGTGAGTGATAAAAAGGTTGGGGGGGGGCTTTCTGGTTTTTGGAAGGACGGGGTGCCGGGGGCAAGTCTTCTGGGCCAGGAGCTCAAGGGCTAGGGAGGAGGGGCCCGCAAGCTAGATGTGGCTCACGGGTCGTAATTTGTCCACCTCTGCCTTAGCATGTGTCTATCCTAAAAGATCCCAAAGCTACATGCACATAAAATCACTGAAAAGTAGACACTCATGCAGTGGAGGGCAGCAGCTCACTGGCAGGGGCGGCTCTAGGCACCAGCACGCCAAGCACGTGCATGGGGCGGCAAACCACGGGGGCGCTCTGCTGGTTGCCGCGAGGGCGGCAGGCAGGTTGCCTTCGGCGGCTTGCTTGCAGAGGGTCTGCTGGTCCTACGGCTTCGGTGGATCTCCCGCAGGCAAGCCGCCGAAGGCAGCCTGCCTGCGGTGCTTGGGGCGGCAAAATACCTAGAGCCGCCCCTGCTCACTGGCACAACATAATTACAGAGAAAACATTCAACCAAAGACATCAAGGCAGGGTGAGGAGGTGGGAGAATCCTGACCTTACAAAAAGCACTACTACAGGATCCTTAGGGGTGAATTTTCAAGGGTACTCAGCACTGGCCTAACTCTGCTCTCAGTGAAGTCAATGGGAGTTTTATCACTCACTCCAATGGGAGCAAAGGTAAGCTAACACTGTGCACATCTGAAAATCCCATTCTGTATTTCAGAGCAAGCAGAAAGGACCTCAGACTGTGAGCTACCGGTAATAACACGACAGACCTCAACTGTTTTCCGTCTCATTCAGTGTCGCAGATGTGGCTTGTTAACACCATCCTGAATATAAGAGGAAATGCTGGGAACAGGTGGAGCTCTCCAGACTGGAGGATCTCGGGTCTGAGACAGAGAGGTTCGACAGGAGGAACCACAGGAATAGCCAAGCTTGCGGAGAAGGCTTGGGATGGTGTTCACAGGAAGAGGGTGAGAGTGATCTTGTGTAGTCTGCACAAACTGTGGCTGGAGCAGGTTGGGAGTACCACTTGATCACAGTGCAAGAAATTCACTCCTGAGCAGAGGGCATCAATAAAATCCAAGAGATCTACATATGGCAATCCCATGGTACTGTACGGAGAGACTGATTAACGTATAGGTGAGAGACCTGTACAATTTTTTTTTAAGCTATTATGAGACCATATTGAAAAGTCAAGGTGGAAACTATTGCTTTTTTCTGAGCAACTGGGCTGGCAAGCTATCTATACAATAAGATCTGGAGCCTGCAGGGGGGACTTAGGGAGGGAAAAGGAACACAGTATAATGTGACCCAGTATAACACGGGTTCACATATAGCACGGTGGCAGTGCTTCAAAGGGCCCAGGGCTCCGGCTGCTGCAGAGCCCCAGGCCCTTTAAATCACCACTGAAGCCTTGCCGCCACTATCCCAGGGCTACAGCAGCAGGGCTCGGCTGGCAATTTAAAGGGCCAGGGCTCCCTGCGGTGCCCAGAGTCCGAAGCTCTTTAAATCACCACTGGAGCCCTGCCGCTGCTACCCTGGAGCTGCGGCAGTGAGGCTCATCCGCGATTTAAAGGGCCTGGGGCTCCGGCTGCTGCAGGGAGCCCTGGGCTCTTTAAATCACCGCTGCAGCTCCGCCACCGCTACCCCGATATAACGATGTTTCACCTATAACGTGGTAGGGATTTTTGGCTCCCCACAACTGTGTTGTACTGGGGTAGAGGTGTACTGGAGCTTACTGCACTTAGGAACTTTCTTAGACAAAGGGTAAGGAAGAGAGACTGGGTATCATTTCCCAGAGAGACTAATCCTTATTCAGTTGAGTTGGCTGCTGAGTTAGTTTATGATTCGATAGCATTTCCTTGTGCCTGAGCTTTTTCAATTGTGGACTTTGGCTTGCTCTGCTGTGGAGTTTTGGCATTTCAATCTAGCTTATTGCAGGAGGGTGCAGGCTACTGGGGATGAAATGCTCCTTGGCAGAGGCACCAGGCCAGCTATACCACATAATGGCAAACAAGTTCAGTGAGTGTTTCTTTGTGCTTTGCTTTTATAAGTCAGTTTGCAGGAATCAATCACTGATTAGGCTGCAAAGGAGGATTCTGTGCTGATGACACTATCTGTTGGCAGCACAAGGACTGATACCAGTTGAAGTTTAACCTTTCTTTCCATTATATGACATACCAATGTTATATCATTACATTGGTCTTCCTTTTCATTATATGATGAAACTTAATGTGTCCTGAATGATAATTCAATCATGCTCACTTCTCCAAATAGGTAACTGTGAGAGCTTCTGATAAAAGGCTCTCTTCACTTACTCGTTTATTTTAACCAAAACAATGATTTATCCCAAGACAATCAGCATTTGCCTTCCTCTGTGCATGCAAACTTTCCCAAAGGGAACATCTTAAATCTATGCTCCACAGCACTATCCAGAGAGCCCAGGTGCAATTCAAGGTGTTTGCTTTGACCATTTAAGCACTAAACAGTTTGAATCCTAGTTACTTCAAAGACCACTTCTCTCTTTGTGTACGTCACATTATCAAATCTCTGTCAAGTGTAAAAGGGAATAGTATGGTAACAGATGTTTCTAGTGAAGTGCCTTGAATCCTAACCCCTAGAATACACTTCCTTCATTTATCTGACAGACCCCACATGTGTTGACCTTAACATAATGTTGCAATGCCTATATATTCTCCTAGGCTTTTTGTGGATGGGAGGCATGGATGAGGTGGGGTTCAGGGAGGTTAATTAATGTTCTATTCAAGAAACTAATATTCAACTGTAAATTAAAAAAACACTGGAAACCAAAGGATAATTTGTTGTTACGAACTATGGTAGTAACAAGCCATTTTTAAGGAGAGAACCCTTAAAATATTCTGAATATTCTGCCACCAGAGTTTAATGTATTGTATAAAATAGATTTGGCTTGCAATAATCAAAGGAAAGATGAAATTATTAACTACATTTTGTGCAATAGTTCCCCCCTCCAAAACAGAAATTGATTGGGATTTGGAAATAATTTTCATATGTAGGACATCTCAATAGTTCAAACCATCAAGGACCTGAGAAAGAAGCCACGGGACTTGGGACATTTGGCACATTAAAGGAAATTTCAGATGAACTGAAGATGTGCCAAGGAGGGTTTCTTTGGATTTGGGTTAGGATTAGACTAGGTTTTGGTGTTGCGGATTGAACCCAAATCAGAGATAGATGTTGGTTTGGAATTCAATGGTGGTGAAGGCTTAGGAGTGCTGCTCAGGAGATTTTGAATTGGTAAATTCAATAGGCCTCTCTTGACTGGACTTTGACCTAGAATCAAAATAATCAGGGTGGACTCAGATCCTGTGATTTGCATCCAAACACACAAATCCAGAAATGTAAAGATGTGGGGGTTTGTTTTTTGCCCACCTCTAGTTAAGTGTGTATAACTTGGCTAACTTACAATAAAGAGGGAAGATTGACTTTCTTTTTAGTGTGTGCAAGGTGTAAACCCCAAGCAAGGAGAGGAATTGTCCAGGCACATGATGCATATGGGATCAAATGAAGAAAAGGTAAATTTAGAATGAATATTAGAATAAATGGTGAAATTCCTTATGCTGCAGATTAACATAACAAGAGAAATGTTGGCTGACCTGACACTGGCATATTTAAAGCTAGGCTGGTAAAATAAACATCATCTGAATTACAGTAGCACAAGAAGGCTCCATTTGGTCCTAGCAACATTGTGCTAAGCACTGCATAGGTGCCTAGTAAAAGACTGTGGTTGCCCCCAAGAGCTTATATTATTAGCTTGTCAAGATGTAATGTGTGGGAGAAACAAGTGATGAGGGGTAGGGTGAGTGAGGGAGGATAGGAACATGTTTCAAGCACAGGAAAATGTCCAAGAGGGACCATTCCTGTGTTGGGGAAGGAAAGTAGATAGCTCAGGATCTCTCTCCCATCGCTAACTTCTATGAACTCCCTGTGACTACTGGTTATCGCTGTTCTTCCACCCTATCGGTTATCATGCTTTCACATCTGTGCAATAGCAAAGCTCAGGAAGATAAAATGCTTGGAGGAGGGCAGGTGTTTATACACTTACTGAAAATGTCTTTAGCGTGTTGGGGGTTTTTTTGTTTTGTTTTTTTGGGCTGTGGGTGTAATCTACCTTACATTTAGTAAATCAGCAAAGAAAATCACAAAGAGAAAAAAGAATGTTCCAGTGCTGGAACTGGCAGAGAGGGGAGGATAGGTGATTATGTGCTAACCTCCGCTTCTCACAGCTGAAAAATAACCTCTTCATCCCAATTTGAGCACTGTGATTTTGAAAGATGGATAATGTGTTTACTTCAGCTTCCAGGAGTACACTTCTTCAGGGCACTATATTTCTCAGGAACATTGAATTTTCCTGGGAAAGGGATCCTTCAGTAAAGCTTTCCGATGTGCAGGAGATGGAACTTGAATAGCAGGAGACTTAACTGCTGCCAACATATTGTGGAAAGGAACGTCCCAGGCCACTTATTGCATTATTTCGTGGTTTGAAAAAGCTGAGAAACAGATTCAATCTATTTGGAAAACCCCCTTAGTGTCTACTCACTGCTTTAGAACAGTTTACAAGATGCTTTTCCTTTACAAGTAATTGGGGCAGGAGGCTTCTTGGGGTCACTTACTTATCTGCCTCTCTTCAGCCAGGAACACAGGAAGAATTTTATATTCATTCACAGCCAAGGTCTCCAGCGCCCAGCCCAGCTCACTGCTGTGGGAGTCAAGGTTAAAGAAAATCTACCCATCCCCTTGACCTTTTCCTTATGTCTCGGTGTTAGTGATGGGGGTTGGCCCTCAAGCCAAGTCACTAACAAAAGTCCAAACAAACAAAAGGTTCTTCTGCCCCTCTGGCATTACTCTGTAGTTCCTTCGATGCTCAGTTCTTGTCCCTTTCTGGGTCATCTTAAACTCCTGCCCTGCTCTGTTACTGAGCACTGGCTCCCAGGAGCCCCGCTCACAGTCTTACCGCTCGCTAAAGTCCCTGCTCTTGGCCTCGACCCACAGGCCCTGCAGAATTCTCCCTTGCTCTTTTATCTAAGCACTACTTCACAGGGCTTTCCTTCTGCAGGCCCTGTTTTGTAGCTGGTTGCCACTGCCTCCCTCCCAAGGGATTTTAGCAGCTTCTCCCAGGAACCTTCCTGCCCTACCTCAGGGTCATCCACAGAAGTCCAACATGCTTCCTATAGCTACTCTCCCTCACTGAGTTCTTGCAGCCCTTTTTTCTGAGCCCCAACTGTTCAACAGGCTAATACATGACCCCATTAGACCCCCGCAGGCTGGGAAGCAGCTAGTTACAGCACAGTGGAGATGGTCCTTTTTCCCCTTAAACGGCCAGTCACCCTGTGACAAGGCCTTGGAGCAAGAGTGGTCCCAGCCTTTGTCTGCCTGGTCCCTAACCTTACTGAGAAACAGCAGCATGCAGGGAGCCACAGTGGTGTTGATGTTACTCTCCACCAACAATGCTCAGCACCTTGTGTAGCCTGCCCCCTAGTCAGCAGAACAATATCAGTCCCTCTGTGCCCATACAGGATTTTATCCCTAATGGTATAGACTTTGCTAATTCCATCTCTCGCCCCTCTCTCTCTCCAGAGCCTAGGTACTTTCTTACTGTTTATTTATAGCACATCTCATATTACTTTCAGTACAGCATGTAAAAATGTACTTCTGGTCCATGTGTGTATATTTCTCCTTGCCATCTACAAAATTTTAATCTATTAAGTCCCTAACTTCAGATGTCATACAAATGGGCTTTAATTTCTCATTCAGCTTTCTAATTAGTTAGCAAGACTTCTCCATGGCTGGAAGGCCCAATGCTAAACCGGTCATAAAGAGACCTGGATGGTTCCAGGAACTCCAAACACCCTGAGTTCAACAAACATTTGCCAGTCACATACCAGTGACTAAAGTGACATTCATCGCATTACACAGCACTCAAGCACATGCTTATCTCACACACGGTGCTTGTGCCAGGTTATTGACAGAAAAGGGCTCAGCCTCCTCCACAAGCACAGACCAGGTTTATAAACAACATAAATTGTTACAATATTACCCCAGCATTTGCACTTTCCAACCTTCTCACAAAAAGAAACAGAGGCCCACTTGATGTTGCCCCTCACCTACTCCCAGTTGAACCATCAATGTGAACAATCTCTGCTTGCACTTCCACTACCTTTTGGGGACAGTTATTTTTATGTCTGGAAGCAGCAACAGGGAATCTCTCAGGCTCTGGTGCTGCTCGGCTGGTCCTATCAGAACAACGTGTTCTCCTAAAGAACATTGGAGCTTCTCTGTACCGGAGCAGCAAGTAACAGCAGCCTCTCTTCCAAGCCAAAGGGAAACTACCAGGGAAATGTAACTCTCTGTGTATCTGAAGGGTGTAAATCACAGAGAGAGATGGGAACAGTCTAGGATGACCCAAAAGCTTATTGCTATGAGTAACAGGATGAAAATGAGCAAGAGGAAACTGGAGGATGTCTACCCAAAATAATCTTCCTAACCATCAGGTCTGTTAGAAAACATAATGAGTGAGATCCCAAGGGAAGCTGTGGAGTTTCATTGCTTGAGTCAGTTAAACTACAATTGCATAAAACAGTTCAGAATAGTCTGTAGGAAACACAAGCGGGGAGAAGAGAAATTTCACTATGGATGAATTGGCAGATTCCAGGATTTGTATCTTTTAAAATGGGAACTGGCACGCATGCTCTAGGTATTAATCAGGATGTTAAAAAATACTTAAGATTAGGGGTCAGATTCTCTATTGCCCAGCACCTTGGACAGTCACATGAGCCAGTCCACACATATGTAAAGTGGATGTCAAATGCTACTAACAGAAAATCGGAGCAATTTACACTCACTTTGCATCGCAAAAGGTGCAAGTCAGTGAAGAATCTGGCCAAGGCATGCAAATGCTGTTACAAAAAAATTCAACAGTAATGGTCCAGATCACTGCATCTACTGGAACCTGTACTATTGGGAGCCATTGCTAGCCTCGACTATATTCAAAATAGCAATTTAGTTCAAAACTGATAGGATTCTGCCATTCTCACTCACAATGAGTTAGTGCTTTACTGTGTGGATGGTCACAAAGGGACTACTCATATGTTAAGGTGCTACTCAACATAAATAAGGATGGCAGATTATAACTAACACAGTTCACCTCTACTCATGTAAAACTCAGTGAATCAAGGAAGAGGACAGTTTTTCACGTTATATTTTACTCAGCGATAACTTCTGAAAATGTGCCAGTGATTGGTTACCTCTCAATTGGCTTGGCCTTGTCTGCAATGTATACAGCTTTGTAATGATTTATAATTACCAGTATTCTCTTCAGTCTAGCATATTAGGCTGCTCTAAACGAGCTCACAAGATCATCATAGACCTAGTTAGAAGTGGGGAGAGGAATAAGAATAGATGATTCAAAGAAGGAAGTGATGTTTTTCCTTCTGGCCCCTGAATAGGGTGAGACAAGAAAAAAATTAGGTCTTTGTAGTTCATTAACATAGATTTGTATAATGTTGTAATGTACTCTGGTACCGCACCGATGAGAACAGCACAGATATCTACGTAAATTGCCATGCCTCCCTGCAGCTTGTTGCTGGACCACAGACTGGATCATTTGCCATGACTTCCTCTGTAAGCCTCCTGCCAGGGGTTGTTTAATATCAGTGAACTCGGCACCACCAGAAATTAACTGCTACTATTATAGAGATCCCAGCTGGTCTGATGACCTGGATTTCTTGCTTCAGTTATGAATCTTGGTCTAATTCTTGCATTCATTGGCTCTAATATCAGAAGTACACAATGTATACTTTTCCTGTTACATGGTTTAGCTGCCAAAAATATTACCTTCCTTCCATTGTTTCAAAACCATAGGACCAAATTTCCACCAAAGTGCTTGGAGATATTAACTGTGATACAGTATGGCCAGAGGGCAGCATAAGAGTGTTAGCAGGGGGCCTTATTCCCTGCCAAGGGAGGAAGGTTTGCTTTAGATTAACTAGAACAGCTGTGGCCGTTAGAGCTCTCGACTCCAGTTAGAGACTGACTCCAGTCATGGGCTATAAACCCCGCTTCAGCTCAGGACAGGGGTGGTAGTTGAAGAGAAAGGTTGGAGTTGGAGCAGAGTGCAGATTGCAGAAGAGGGAAGAGTTTGTCCAGAGAGAAATAGAAGGGTTTGGAGGAGTGCTCGCGTGCGGGATTCGGGAAGCCCAACAGAACCTAGGTAAGGGGCAGCCAGGCTTGTATCGAAGAGAGGCGAAGAAGCCTTCCAAGCGATGGGTATGAGAAGGGGAAGTAACCAGGGGAAGAACGCTAGGTCCTAGTGGTTCAGCCACAACCCAGGACCTGGGTTGGGACTGGAGTAGAGGGTGGGCCCAGGTCCCCTCCCTCTCCACTCCCCTCCTCCAAGGACACTAGGGGAGTGATTAAGAACTGGTTCAGAGGCAAGCAATATCGCCCTGAACCTACCCCAGAGAAGAGAAAGCTCGAGACCCAGAGAACAGTACCGGCAATTTGCCACATAACATACAAGTTAAAATGAGTGGCTTGTCTAATAAAAATAAAACATAAATACAGTGCCCTGGCTTTATCCCCTTTGTGCCAAAATACTGCAAAGGGGATGGAGAGCTGCCCTGGGGATACCCTGATGTAGAGGGAATTGTGGTGTAAACCCAACGTAGCCTCCACTTGAGCATAGGGTCATATGAGAGGTGGAGAGGGGTCTGATGTGGGCCATAGGGGATGGTGCCAGATCACAATGCATTCTAAAAATCCTTGGCTAGCAGAGCAGCCTCAGAAGACTGTTGTAGCTAGTGCAACTGAGCAACCTTTAGGCTGCTGTAATTGATGCAGGTCAATTTGCTGCCCCCCCAGGCAGTTCCACAGTGAGAGGTGCAGAAAAATGTCTCACAAGCTCCTTCCTAACACTGCCACTCCCTGGCAGATCCAGTTCAGTTTGACAAGACATGGAGATCTGGTTTGCTGTGTGGAATAATTCAGTGTGGCTATCACTGTCTGTGCTCAAACGCAAAGGAGGCTGCAGGTCAGGACTGAGATGCTTTGGCAGAGATGTGAAAAGAAATTTTCACCACGTCTGTCAGTGTTATTCACAGTTCATTCCAATGTTATTTGTTATTAATTGTGAGCACCAAATTAATTAACTTTTTTAAAAAATAAAAAGGAACTTGAGTATCTTGGTTAATAAGAACTAAACACTTTTTCTGCTGGTTACTGCTTTAGCCTCTACACTGATCAAATGCAGGAACATCCTTTGAAATGCCAACTTTAGGGGCTTGATTCACACCACTACGGTCCTTTATGCTGCTAGTGAGGTGTAAAGGGGCCTTACAAGGACTATAATGTGGCTGTAAATTTCCACCTACATCCCTTTTTACAGTGTCTGAATGGCATAACGTGGCCTTAGCATAACTGAGAATCAGGCCCCAGCCCTTTGAAGGTGACATACTAGGTATAAGGAACAGTACTGGATGTGCATTTTACATTCTATGTCTAAAATATTCAGCAGCAATGAAGTGGTTACTTCCCAGCACAGGGTAAATAAAAATGCATCCTTCTTAGTGAAACTAATATGACCTTATTATTATCACAGCTGTCTATATTTCCCAGTTTATAATTGCATTCATGTCACTTTCTGTAACTTCTTTACTCTTAGGACACTTTTTTTACATGTCAGGTCTCATAACTACTTCTTAAGGAAAATAGATGGTATAATACAATACTGAGCTAGGCACCAGAGATAGTGATTATTACAAACCTGATATATCTCTGATACAGAATCTGTGAGATGGTTTTCTTTTTTAAGAGGACAAGACAAGTCAAAAGATATTTTTTTATCTGATTCTGTGCCCTACATGTAATATATACAAAAGAGTAGCTGTTCATGTGTTGAATAAAGCAAATGATGGGTCACTCTCTCCAAGTGCTCTGCTGTTTGGATTTAATGACTATTTGGCTACAGAATAAGATAAATCCATGTTTGCGGGGTTCTACATGGCACAGGACTTTGGTAAAAGGGGAATGGAAGTTTTCCCCTCTATGTGAAATTTACAGATGTATTTTTAAATAGGAAAATGCTTACTACTCTAATAACTGGAGTGTGGGTTACATTATTTTATAGCAAACTAAAAACTTAAAATAATGCAAACAAATATATATCCTAATGAAACTAGGTGTCTGCCAAACCTCAACAATTCAAATGCCTCGTGCATTGCCCTCTTCTTTATCTGTACATCATACACATCTATACTCGATTCTTCAGGGATATGTCTACATGGAGTACCACTGGCTTCAGTCTCAGATTCACCCTCTACTTCCTTTGCAGGAGTAGAGAAGTAGAGTGTGAACTCTTTGCTACAGAGACCTTTTCTGGGTGTATCAGTCTGAAAAACTCCAGGCACAAAGCTAGTGGCATGAAAATAAACTAAGAGATGAATAAGCATACTGATTCTGCTATCAGACAGAAAGTGGGGATTTATTTTCTCTGTCTGACAATGAGAATAACCGAAAAGGAACAGAATCCTCTCAGAAGTTCCTTTTCTAATCTTCTAACACTAATCTTGTAGTAATAATACTAAAGTAAAAATGGAATAAAGTAAAATGGGCAATGAAATGCCAACATTATTTAACATCATTATTTAACAACTGCTCAGCAAGCACTAAAATAACCTCTCTGCAGGAGAAATGTGGACACCACCAACAGCTTCTGCTGATGAAAGTCCATGGCAAAGCTTCCACTGGATTCAAGGGCTGCAGAATCAGTCCCAAATATGCGTTCTTGGTATGAATAACAGATTTTCAAAAGTACCTAAGAAGGGTATGTGCCAAATTCCCACTGATAGTCAATGGAAATTGAGTAGCTAGCACTTTGGTTCTTTTGAAAATGGACAGGTAAAGGATCTGAAATCCATGGAATGTACATGCGTACTCTAGAACGCTCATTCCCTTTTACTTCTTCAGAGTTCCACTAGGAAATCTATACATTCAAAGGCTTACAAGAGTACTCCCAAACAGACTATGCCAGTTATCAGTGGTACCCTCCAAAGGTCAATAAAGGTCTGTCGCATCTTACACGCATTTAACATGCGCAATTTCAGCTTTACGTGGTCAGCAAAAACAAAAACAAAACCAAAAAAAAGAGAAAAATAACAATTTTAATACTGTACCTGTAGTGCGGGGGATTCTCCCCACCATTACACTCAATGTAATTTTGACTATACGCGATTTTCGCTTTACGCACTGACTGCGGAACATAACCCCAGTGTAAGACGCGACAGACCTGTACTCCATGACTACTAAATGGGCCAACCTATGGTACTTATTAGAAATGGATCGGGAGCTGCAAATAAAATTCTATCTAAAATGCATGAATTCTCTTTTAGAAAGCCACTTAGCTGTACATTTCTTTCCAAAGTGGTAGAGAGAGCATGAGCCGTACAATCCCCAGGGGTGGTGTTAATGGGAGGCAGTCACATGGCCACAGCATTGTGTACAGCTCTGAAAAATTTACCTCAATGCACATTTCTGTGACTTATCCATGTCCGTTGAATAGAATGAAATACTCCAAACCAGACTGACCTTGCTATTAGTCAGCACATCTTTCTTTCCCTCTGCAGCTCCATTATGATGAAGCTCAGCATGTGGCTGTTTTTATTTTTCATTTTATAGCATTTAAACCTTAAGGATAAGATTAACCTTCACTTCAGTGCATCTTATCGAAGATTCATGGCACTTGCTGAAATGCCAAGTGTTCTTATGCAAGTCTAAGTCTCATTACAATCAGCACTTTATTTACTTGGATGCCATTCTACAGGAGTTCATTAGACTTGCTTTAACAGGGTGTATTGGAGTTGGGCTACAGCTAGTCTTTATTCTCAAACCCTCCTTGAGCTTATGGAAGGATCAGAAAAACAAAACTCATATCTGCTCAGAGGAGCTTGAAAGTTTACACAGACAGATAAGATATACAGATATACCAGCAGTCCAGACAAAACAGGGAGGAGACATGACAGTCTTGGAGATCAATGCTGAAAGTTGCTCAAAGAAATACATCTGGAGAAGGCTTTGCAAAAGAAGCAGGAGTATATCTGTGCACAGGATTTCGAGAGCTGCTTCAAGTGCAGCACGGGCATACAGGAGACAAAGGGAGTGGCAAGGAAAAAAGACTGGAAGCAACACAGAGAACCAAAGGAAAAGCTAGTGGAAATGAAAGTAGAAATATACATGGGTGCATATATATGATTGAAGGATTAGCTGCCACTCTTTTGCTCCTGATCCATCCAGTCTGCCGTCCATCCTCTTTAATCTGTACTCACAAAGTCATAGTAACTTCTTCCTAGCCAAGTCTCCAAGCCTCATCTTCCTTCATTTCTCTGCAGCATATGACTTTTCTCCCACTCATTGGCATCCTGTGGACTCTTGGTTCTCTCCTAGTGTCTCCTATGGCTCTGTCAGCATTTTTGATAGCAGTTCCTCTGCCTCCCCATATCCCTTTCTGAAGGAATCTCTCAGTGCTTAAATCCCCTCCTCTTCTCCTTTTCTATAGGTGATCTAATTTATCCCAGGAGCAGCCACTCTGGAGCAGCCCAGAACTGGGAGAGCACAAAGGTTGCTTAAAGCAACCTGACCCCTCTCTCTGCCAGGCTGCAAGTTTTGTGCTGTGCCTCTGAGGGAATCTACACAACCTCACCCCAGGTGTCCCTCTGCTCAGGAATGATTCCACATAGTGGGGAACAAAGGCTAGAGCAAAAACCTCTGAACTAGGCCAATGACAGTCTGTAACTTTCTAAAACAATACCTCCCCGGGGAGCCACCAAGCAATGTGCTGCAGCCTCCTACAATAACCACACATTAATGACAGCTTTTTATCTTTCGCCAGCATAGCACACTGATGTGAAAAGTGTGCTGTGATTGGCCAAGAATCTCTCTCTCTTCACATTCATCATACCAGCATGTCCTGCCTGCCCTCAAAGGAGTTCTAACAAAGAGAGTAAAACAAACCAATTACAAATAGAAGGTGATCAGTCAAACTTTAGCACAGGGGCACTCGCATACTTCTCAACTCCTGGACTCTGAAAAGAGGAGCCAGTGACCCTCAAAGTAAGTGGCAAAGAGGGACAGTAATTGAAATGAGGGGCACAAAGAGGGACATCAAATTTTTTATTGCACATACTGTTTTATTAAAACCATTTATGAGCAACCATGTAAATAGCCTGGAATTTATTTTAATGAAACTAAACAATGATTCTATGTACTTTATGTAGAAAGTCTCTATTTACAATAAAATACAAATTCCGTTTACTGTAATGCTCATTGTTGTGTTTTGTGTCAAAGACCCCATCTCCCCTCCCCCAACAGACCTCCCCACTGCTGCAGCCCAGCCTAGTCCTCAGCAGTCTCCATGCACTTTCTCAGCTGCACATTGCCCCAGAAGGAAGCAGGGTAGAGGCACTGCTGCATGCAGCAGGGGAGAAGAAGGTATCCAACACTGCTGCCAACAGTGATTGTGTCCAGGTGCCAAAGTGGGATTTTGCCAAGGCAATGAGAGACCTCTGGATAACTGTAAAACCTGGGGCGAGATGTGGGATGTCCCACACCATGCAGGACACTTCAGAGGCGGGGATGAAGAAAAGCTGACAGGCAAGAGGAGAAAAAAGAAAACTAGAAATGTTATCCCTAGTCTAGTGGATTAACATAGAGCTGGGATCTAGGAAGTCCTGAGTTCTGTCCCCACTTCTAGCCTTAATAAAAGATCGTACTTCTACAGCACTTTGCTCACCTTTTACAACACCACTGAGCATCATACAAACATCATTCAACCCTTCTGCCTCAGTACTGCCATTTGTAAACTGGGTACAATATTGAACTAGGGTGAAATCTAAAGACATACAGCTCATATTATTGTGGATGAGTTCAAGTATCTAAAGGTCTTGTTCATGAGTGATGGCAAGCGGGAGTGTGAGGTCAACTGGCAGATTGGTGTGGCAGCGATTCGAGCACTGTACTGATCTGTGGTGGTGAAGTGGGAGCTGAGTTCTCGGATGAAGCTTTCTGTTTATAGGTCATTCTACATCCCATCCTCACCTATGGTTGTGAACTTTGGATAAATGACTGAAAGGATGAAATCGCAGGTACAAGCAGCCAAAATGAGGTTTCTCCGCAGGGTGGCTGGGTTTACTCTCCGAGATACGGTGAGGAGCTCGACTACATGGAAGGCCTAGGAGTAGAACCGTTACTCCTCCAGATCAAGAGGAGCCAGTTGAGGTGGTTTTGGCACCTGATAAGGACGCCCCCTGAGAGGCTTCAGTTGGAACTCTACCAGGCACATCCCACTGGACAGAGGCCCTGAAGCTGACCCAGCACACGCTGGAGGGATTATATCTCCCAGCTGGCCTGGGAATGCTGGGGAATCCCCCAGGAGGAGATGGAACCTGCTGTGGAGGAAAGAGAAAGGTCTGGTCCTCTCTACTCTCCATGTTGCCACCACAACCTTTACCAGGAAAAGCGGCATAAAGGAAAAAGAAAAAGGGCCTGAGATTGTTGGCAGAAGATATGGGGGAGAGACATGTGCCTGATTTTGCTTACACTTATACTGATGTAAATCAGTTAAATCAATGGAGACACACCAATAAAATAGGTGTAAGCAAGAGGATAATTAGAATTCATGTTATGGTTTGTTGTTTATGTTGGTCCATTAGGTGTCTCCAAAGGGGTTTTCTCTCCACATATTAATCTGTTTTTACAACTGATAAAGCATAGGGCTAAAACCTAAGTGTGAGTGCTGTAAATTAATATTATCTGTTTCCAAATCAAATGGCACTGGCTCTCACCCCACTGAAATATTTAAGACAGCTTGTTAAAATTTTAAAATGTAAAAACTTTTTTATTTCATTCTGCATTGAAGGGAACATGCAATGTTTTCCCCATGTAGTGGAACTTCAGAGGTGACAACAGTGCAACGCAGAGAGCTATCCAGGAATGAGATGGTAGAAAGCTCTTCTGCCCTACTTGCAATATTCCTGTAGATTACACCAGGAAAGCTGGTTGTTACAAATACCTGGTCAATACAACACATAAATCAAGGTGGATCAAGCTTTCAAAATGTTACAGAACTGTTGCCAGAAAAGAGAGGATTATTTAGCATTTGTTGGTTACATCTTCTGCACAGCAGGAACCCCATGCTGAGCTGCTCAAACTGACTGAGAACGATACCCTGGCAATTATTCCAATTAATTTCCTGGATCAACCAGCACAGAAGTTATACTTGGGAAATACTCTTTATAAAAATATCAGCCTCATCACTACAGCTCAACTGTGACTCTTGTCTTTGCCTGGACTTTTTCAAAAGCCACAAAGCAGATATCAAGATTATTTAATGACATGGGACTTTTTATTTTATGCAATGAAACAAATTATGCTAAGGACAGGTGTGATAAAATAAAGGGGGGAGAGTAGCTCCTTTTTATGGACACCCAGCCAGCCAATTAGCTATAAAGTCCCTCTTGGTGGCTGTTCTCTGCTTGCTTTACCTGTAAAGGGTTAACAAAGTCCCCCAGGTTAAAAAAAAAAAGGCACCTGACCAAAAGAGCCAATAGGAAGGCTAGAACTTTTTAAAATTGGGAAAGAAGAAGCTTTCCCTTTGTGTCTGTGGTTGTTCTCTGGAGAGCGGAGAGAGACAGAGCAGCAATGCTGTAAGCAGCTTTAAGTCAGGTATAGTCATAGATCATCAGATCATACCTAGAACTACTTATCTGGAACTCCCGAATGTGTAAGTAGATCAGAAATTTTTATAAAAACATGATTAGAGTTATTTCTGTTTAGTTCTTATGCAGGACCAGCACCAGGATTTCTTGCGCCCTAGGCACACGGCCATTTCGCCGCCCCCCGCACTGATCCAGCGGCTCCAGTGGAGCTGCCGCAGTCATTCCTGCGGAGGGTCTGTTGCTCCGTGGCTCTGGTGGAGCTGCCACAGTGGTGCCTGCAGGCAGTCCACCAGAGCCGCGGAGCAGCCGACCATCCGCAGGCACGACTGCAGCAGCTCCACCGGGAGCCGTGGACCAACAGACCCTCCGCAGACATGCCTGCGGCAGGACAACCGGAGCCGCCTGCCGCCCCCCCCCCGGCAAAATGCCGCCCCCTGAATAATTCTGGCGCCCTAGGCGATTGCTTAGGCTGCCTAAATGGTAGCGCCGGCCCTGTTCTTATGGCTAATGGACTCCTCTGTGCTTACCCCAGATGCTTTTGTTTGCTTGTAACCTTTACGCTGAACCCCCAAGAAAACTATTTTGGGTGCCTAATTTTTGGAATTGCTCTTTTAAAAGCTAGCAAAAGCCTAAGTTCCAGATGTATTTTCTTTCTTTTTTGTTTTTAATAAAATTTACCTTTTTTTTTAAGAACAGGATTGAATTTTTGGTGATCTAAGAGGTTTGTGCATGTTGTTTGATTAGCTGGTAGCAACAGCTAATTTCCTTTGTTTTCTTTCTCAGCTCTTCCCCAGAGGGGGAAGTGAAAGGGCTTGAGAGTACCCCACAGGGAGGAATTCCCAAGTGCTCCTTCCTGGGTCCAAGGTTTTTGGGGGGATTTTTGCATTTGGGTGGTGGCAGCATTTACCAAGCCAAGATTAGAGAAAAGCTGTAACCTTGGGAGTGTTATACAAGCCTGGAGTGGTCAGTATTAATTTTTAAAATCCTCGTGGGCCCCCACCTTCTGCACTCAATGTGCCAGAGTAGGGATTCAGCTTTGACAACAGGTATATTTTGAATGTGACTGTGGTGCCTAATGCTGATTGTAAAGTTAAGTGGGGACACCGCTAGTCACTTCTACCTGATTGTGTCATTCCTGAGTCTGTTCACTTCAAGAGAGTGAGCAAAACTCTAGTAGATGCCCTGACACATTTCTGTGTAATTGTAGGTATCAAATTTTATGACGTACAATGCCACCCACATGTTTAAGGCATTGCAAAGATCTTTAAAACGCATTCTGCAGTAATTCACGTTACTTGTACCATACTATTACTCACTTGCATGGGAGACCAAAGGAGAAAAAACATTTATAGGAGGGGAACAATCTAGCACAAATTATTAAATATTACTTTTCAACTTGTCCTTTCAAAAAGGCAATGGCCCATTCTTTTCTTAAAGAACTAAGACAGCCTCAGTGTGATCTACTAACAGGGGAATTGTTTGCTTTGGACAGCACTTAATCAAAGCAGCACACCTTGCAGAATACATACAGTTCTTAGGTTCTCAGAAACAAAGTACAGAAAAACTCAGCAATTTTAGAAGCTTTAGTGCTTTGGTTAGATGCAGGTGTTAGAAAGAACATGATCAGGATGCATTACAAGAGTAGGGACTATCTCTTCATATGTGTTTGTGCAGCACCAAGCAGAATGGGTCCCTATCTCAGTTGAGGTCTCTAGGCATTACTGTAATACAAAATAATACTAATCCTACATGGAACTGATCCAATGCCCACTGATGTCAATGGAAACACTCCCATTGCCTTAACTGTAATTTGGATCAATCCGTGACTGAGCTATTGACCAGCAAAATCTTGTTGTGGCAAGGGTTAAGGTAAGGTTTGTGATTCCCAGATCTTTCAAGGATTGCTTTAAAATTTCCTGTGTGCACACAAACTGCTTCTGAAAAACATTCCCTTCATCAGGATGTGTAAGGATCTGTTTAGAGAAGACGGGAAATATATACAGTCTTAGTACTTTCAGTTCACAGCAGGAACTGACACCCAAGAATACTATTGTGAGATAGGTGGAAAGCCATATAATTTAGGTGTCCCCATCATACTTTATCAATACAAAAAACATTAGCCAGTTGTTTCTAAAATTCTCTGTTTTATCACTATTTTGTTCTTCTGCTCTCTCTACATGTGTTTGAATTATTACTGAGTAATTATATGATCACAAGCACTTTACCATGCTTCCAAATGAAAATAAAACAATTCTATTAAAATATGGCATCATGTGAATTAACTTTTTTGTCCAAAACTTACATTTTTTGCCAAGATCAAAGGCACAACTTTCCCCATACTTCACTATGGCAACCACCCAGGCACTGTGAATTCCAATCAGAGATTACAAATAATTAAGGCTACAAGCCGGTCATGGATTCTGTGATTTTACGTGACCGCCGCGACTTCAGTCTCGGGTGGTGGGGCTCCAGTTCTGTGATTTATTGTTTATTGCCCGCATCCTGTCCATGACTTTTACTAAAAATACCCAGGACAAAATCTTAGCCTTACAAATAATGAATAGTCAAAGTGAATATTTTTGAACTATACCTGGACTGAAATATTATTGCATGAAGTATTTGTGACATAGTTTAAATAAATAAGAAAGGAGTACAACTCAAAGTCTGTGAATCATTCACAATCAGAAAAAGGAGCTAAATTTGCTGATTTATTAACTATCAATAGATTGTTCTAATCTAGCTAAGAGTTCAAGATGCTAACAATACCTGGAAATGGCATTTCTATGTATTATAGGCAGGTCTTGTTACACCATCTATTATTTAGGTTGCACATAACTTCCCATTATAAGACGCTGCTTATACCTTTGCCAGACTTTAAACCATTTGGACTGCATTTTCTCACTGTCTGACTCAGGCTAAGATTTTCTGGAAGGTTTCAGTCAAAATAGTGTGTCAGAAATGTGCCTTTTGCCATCTTTGTGAAAATCCACTCCAATTGAGGCAAATTATAAGATGTTGAAAAACTGAAGTTCGCACATGCTCAATAGAGACTTCTTAGAGTTTAATAGCTAAAAATTGCTGAAGATTCTACCTTCACTCAGCAACCTCCATCCTGTCACAGGTCCTACATGTTACTGAGGGAGGGCAAGGGATGGATTGGAACAGGAAGCCTGGTGAGACTGGAACTTGAGGGTAGGGAGAGAGGGACTGTGGGACTTGGGAGTCAGGGTAGCAGAGGCTGCAACTCTGGCTGATGGTGGGTGTAGTGAAGAAGAGGCTGGGACTGGCTAGACAAAGTGACTGGGACTATGAAACAGTGTGGATAGGAAACAGAGATAGGAGGAGGAAGAGGAGAGAGAGCTGATAAGGAGCCAGGGTGTGGGGGGGGTTGGGGTGAGAACTGGGATTGGCTGGGCAAAGAGACTACAAGGGGGATCCTGGCACATGGAGCAGGGGCAGGGATAGGAGGAAGACTAAGACTGAATAGGAGCCTGGGACATAGAGCCAGTAAGGGGGGAAGGGAGAGGGGTAGAATGAATGAATTGAGGGAAAGACCAGAGAGGAAGGGAGAGACAGATCAGATGAGGAGCAAAGAGAAAAGCACTGGGACTGGCTACACAAGGAGACTGGAAGTAGTGGTGGGAGAGACTGGAACTTGGATGGGGAACCCTGAGGAGGAAACTAGGACTAACTGGGCAAGCAGACTGGGATGAGAAGCCTGAGGAGTGGAGACTGGAACTGGGTAAGCCAGGGGAATGGGACTGGCATGAGGAGCCAGGGATGGGTAAGAGAAAGGACTGGGACAAGCTGGATGGGATGGAGCAAAAGGGATTAAGCTTGAGGGTAATGGGTAGAAGACTCTGTGCCCATTACATCACACTCCCCACCAGAACCTGAAATGGAAGTCAAGAGCGCTGAATCTCACCACACCTCTGCTGTCAGCAAATCCCTGTGAAACCCACTGGCAAAGTGTCCCATCCTGTCTAGTGCTGGTCCACATAAAGAAGTCAATCCACTATCAGTTACTCCATCAGCTCAAGGGGCAGAGGTCTTGTGGTGGATCTAAATGTTGCACCCCTCCTGATGAACAATGTTGGAGACAACATGATGGAATTTCTGCTTTTTCAGTTTGCTTTTTTAAAAAACCTAGGAAATTACATATAAAACCACTATATTAAAAGAACATCAAGGTTGCAAAGTCAAGTACCCAAAAGTTAGGAAATGTCAGAATTAAGATTGCCTGTGAAACCTTAATTCAGTCCCCTTGCGCATATGCTTTATGCCACTGTTGTACATTACATGATCCTATACTAGTTATTCCACAGAACCCTTCCTCTTTCAGTGCACAGGATCGTCCTTCTCTGGCAATGAACACAGCCTGTATAGTGAAGGGGCAGGAGTTGGAAGGTGTGAAGTGAATGAGGAGGGGGATTTCAGCAAAAGACATGATGGCCTTATGATCAAGACAATTGAATGATGTCCTGGGAAACTGAATTCTACCCCTGCCTCTGCCCGAGTGTTCCTGTGTGATCCTAGGCAAGGCACGTAAACCCAGCTTTTCACACATGGCCACTAATTGTGTGTTTCTTATTTTCTGGGTGCCAACTTGAAACCTTGGGGTCTGCTTTGCAGGAGTACTGAGTGCTCACAGCTGCACCTGTAGTGAATGGGATCTGTGCTCTGAACACAAAGTGCTAAATAATGCTGAGTACTCAGAAGAATCAGATCATAGACACCTCAAACTGGGCACCCAAAATCAGTGAAATACTTCTGACTGTAATCTCTTGGTGCCTCTGTTCCCCATTTTGTCACATGGGGATAACAACACCCATTCATCTCACAGGGATGTTGGGAAGATAAATTCATTAGTATTTGCAAAAGGCTCAGATACTATTAGGGATGAGTGCTATAGAAAAGCCCAGAACAAAAATTATAATTCTGCCTTTAGAAACAGGGTTTAAACGCAGTAAATAAGGCTGGAGCCGCATATTGAACTACGAGGATAAAACAAAATGTTGAATAATTGCTCATTATTTGAGCACTGCCCATTCTGTGCATTGAATGAGGCAGAGCTCCTTGGGAAAAATAGTATATGATCATAGTATTAAAGATTATCATACTGCATACACACCCTCATTAAGGTTGCATGAGGAACCTTAATTCTGCCATTTCCTAACTTCTGAGTGATTGATTTTACAACCTTAACAATGTTCTTTAAATGGGGTTAAAACAGCCCTGGGAAAGGGCTGTCCCAGGGAGCAAGAAGCAAGGCTGATTGGGGAAGCAGCCAGAGGTGAGGCCAGTCAGCACAGCTGGCCCTATAAAAGGCTGTGAGCCAGGAATTCAAACAGTCCCTCTCTAGCTGTTGATAGAGATGGACCTGGATGCTTGGGAGCACAGCAAGGTGCCTAGAGTGGAGCAGGGTTGGGGAAAGGCCAGAGAAGCTGGGGAGCTCTGTCCTGGAAAACCCTCAGGCGTCAGGCCTTGCTAAAGGCTGGAAAAGGTACTGGGGTTGCAGAGATGCAGCCCAGGGTAGGCAAAGGCAGCAGGTCTAATCCCCCCACCCCTTGCCAATGATGAGTGGCCTTTACAGACTGCAGTCTGCTCCAGTGAACGGGGGCTAGATGGTGACTGGCAGTAGCCACTGAGGCAAGATAGGGGATAGAGGTTGGGGGTTTCCCTGGGTGGGGAGACCCAGAGAGTGGGGGTACTGCCAGGGGGCAGCACCCAAGGTAAAGGGGCACTGGGGTCCGGGAGGGACACGGGGACCAGCGATAGGTGAGAGACACCAGCCTGCAGAGGGTGCTCCTTAGGCTAGAGGGCTAATTCCTGAGATGACCAGTAGGAGGTGCCACACCAGTGAGTCGCCACATCGCTACAGTTATAATAAATACAGCTAAACCCTAACACATGGGAAATTCACCTGCCTGATTTAAGGTCTCATTACAATTCAAAACTCAGCCCACCATCACTGAGAAGCTGGCTTAACCTTTTGAGGAAACCTACCCTCTTTTTACTGCTCTAAATTGAAACCAGGCCGAGCTTTGGGTTTCAAGGCAAAACTAGATGAAGAGCTCATGTAAATCAAAACAAAAGACTGTTTTCACACGGCCTCCTGTGAACTGGACAGAAACCAGTGAGTCTGGCACAGCATAATGTACTCCGCCAAGACATGGACAAAGGCCTAGTTCTGAGAGGCCCTGAATGCCCATGGGTACTCAGCACCTCAGGATCAGGCCCAAACTTGCTAATGACTTTTCATAGGATTTTGGGGATTAGTAACAATGCAACTCCCGCCACTATCTGCACCCTGAAAGAAACAGGAAAAGCCTTTTTTTTGACTTTGTGAGGAGTTTTTTTTTGTTTTTTTCCTCTTTTACCAAGAGCAGCTCCTTTTCTTTCCCCTTGACAAAAAAGGCTTTTTCTCACTAGGCTTGACTTGCAAATGCTGAGGATGTGCCATCTCCTCCAGAGAATGACAGGTTAACTACCAGGCCTTCTTTGGCTCAGGTCTGGGTTGTTACTCAGCCAAAAAAGGAAACTATTGAGGTGGAATCAACCTCACTACCATTGGACTTGTCTGCACAGCTCTCTTCCCAGGGCCTTTGAAACTCTAGTTTCAGACCATGATGAAAGACAGGAGCAGTGGAAATGGTACCCATAGGCTCCCTTGACTCTCCGATATGTTTGCCAGGAGATTTCCCGGGATTTGCTGGGACTGAGCAAGCAAACTGAATCCCCTCTCAGTTTCTGAATCTCACCTGCTCCATCCTCCCAGGCTGACCCAGTATCTCCCGTGGGCCTTTCCTAACATGGCTGTGGTGACCCCCGCCTCTATCGCTGCCTGAACATTAACCAGCATGAGCATCCAACTGGATGAAGAGCGAATGCCAGAAACCCCACATTTCTTACATCTCTGAGGTAGTGACAACAAGTCCTCTCTGGAGCGCCTTGACTGGGATACCTAACCCTTTGAAAGAAACACCTATGCTTCAAAGTAAACTTGCTCTGAACACTGGCCACCAACATCAAACAAGGAGTTAGGCTTTCAGACTTCTGCCTGCCATCTTTCACAGCCCAATGCTGGAGTTTAATGGGGATCAGGTTCCTGAATTTGGACTCAGTCAATGCCCATTCTGATGATGTGTAAAACATATTGAGGCATTACCAAGGCCATGCTTCACAAGGTACTTCAAAATGGTGAGAATATAAAGCCCTCCTCAAGCTCCTAGACTCTCCCAGTGATGCAGCTCTGACCTCCTTGGTCAAAGTTACAGTGAGAAGGCTACAAATGCAGGTGAAATCTCAAAATCGATTCCAGGGATGGTCACCCTTGGCCTAGCAGAAAAGGGGCAAAAGATCAGAGCTCCCAGATTCAGAATCATTTCTCCACTGCTTGGCCTGCTACATCTCCAGCAATATCACACCCTCTTGGCTATGTGAGCATAGGTAAGCAGCAATCAGTTACTAGCTCACAAGTCAAGATGTAAACTTGCACAGTACTTTGAAGTCTAATGCCACATCACAGCGTGGATCACCACCAGCAGGGACTGAACCTGAGACCTGTGGTTCTAAAAGCAAAAGCCTCTACTGCCTGAGCAAAGAGACCTCTCTCTACCAGCCATGCCTGCAGCAGGCTCATAACCTCTCTTCGTGTCCCACCCATCACCAGGGGGGAACATGGTGCTATACTGAGTTACACAAAGCAGATCTCCCCCACCACTGCTACCACCTTCACTATCAGAGGTAGAGAGTCTGTACCTGACAGAATGGTAGGCAGACACAGGGTTTGTGCTCAATGCTGGGAGAGGTTAACTTCATCACTCTGTGAGTCAGAGCTGCTACTGGAATGTTTCCTTCCCATTCCGCTGCAGGGTAGTTCCCTCTATCACCAATATGGTTAGATGGAATTACTCCTGGGCTCTGAAGCAGGAGATCTGAGAATGGCCAAGGCCGTATTTGTCATTCTCAAACCCACTGAAGATTCCTATCCATTTCCAGCCTCAAAGCCCTATGCTATCTAACAAAGATCCAAGCTTCTGATATGGATGTCATGAAAAACTTAAGTGACTTTAAACTAAGGGAGCTTCTTTGCAAAACCAAAAGCAAAGCCTTCCCCAGCACTCCCAATGATCCAAAGCCCAAATACTCCATAGGATTCTTGTATATTTTTGTTACACCTATTCAAAGCCAAGTCCAACTTGAGCCCCTGTTACTAACATCCGCTGATTTTGATGCAGCTATGTTCTGCTCTTCAATATATAGCAACTTGTGTACCCTTTATAAATATTAGCTTAAATATTTTTAGCTTAAGTATCTTAGACCCATAACAGTAACTTGAGAAATATACAGTATTATGCAAATGTGAATCTCTATAACCGTAACTTTTCAAGCCAGATACTTTTTTTCTTACATAAATCTTGTTAGCATAGAGAACAACAAAAACAGTGTGGTAAGGAGATCTATTTATCAAAGGATAGATTTCTTAAGGATGACCATTGGAGCATCTGCCTATGAGTTGAAAATTGTACTTATCTCTGTTTTCTTTCTCTCCCACATCTATACATTTGTCTACTTCCCATTGCATGCTGCTCTGCAAATGTGTAACACCCTAATTCCTTCTCTTGGAAAATCACATGTGCTGAACACGGATTGACATAAAGCTTGATCCTGCACCATTAAAGTTAATGGGAGTTTTCCCATCGACTTGAATGGGCACAGAATCAAACACCAAAGGGGGGAGGGGGACACACAGAAAACCCGCTTATTACCTTCTTACTGAAAAAGGTCTTGAATCTTATTAGTTATTTAAAGAGAGAGGATTGGATTGTTTAGGAGATGGTATCTGGATAAGGAATCTCTATCTTCTAAAGCTCTACTTTGAATACAGCCTGAGTCAGTATGGACCTAAGTTTCCATCTGATAGCTACTCCGCATGAGTTGGAAATGCACACGGCAAGAAAGCAGCATCACTGTGACTATTATTTGACAGTCTGTATCAGGACTGGATGATTACAGACTGAACAACTCACATTCCAAGAGGTGGCTTCTCCAGAGCACAATGAAGCATTTGGATGAGCCAAAGTATATTTATTATTTGTATTGCAACTGCAGCTAGGTGCTGCTGACATGGACCAGGACTTCACTGTGCTAGGTGTCATGCAAACACTAACAAAAAGCCAGTGATTTACCCCAGCTGTAGCTGTTCAGAGCAGGACTACACCCCCCTGAGCAATCTAGACAACTCCTTTTACAAGTACAAGATAGTCAATACTTACAAAGCAAATCAGTACTGTGTAAACAAGACCTCTGGTTATGTTCAATTACATTTCTGGTATGAGTCACAAGTCACCTCTCTGTACAAGTTCACTAGATTTGTAATGGATTAACTACTTAATAACTATTCTCTTTGCAAACTGCACTGCGGTTTTGTATATATAGATCACTAGGTCATTCTACATCCATGTAATTAAATGCCTGACACACAAAGCACATAATGGAACTGTAATCATCTGGTCATTCTAAATCTAATCCCTCAGTCCAGCCATTAGACAATAACCACAATTCTTCGTTTTTTTTAAACAAATATATTCCAAAATTTACTCAGTTCCTGATCATGTCTGCTAAATTCTGAAACTATAGAAGCCACAAATCTGTTTTAGGGCCTTTTATACTGATACAACGAAACTTGCCAATTTGCATTGATAATTGAGTGACGCGTTGTGCATTGCTGAACTTTGAAATTAATGAGCAAGCAAATAAGCATAATGGAAAAACAAGGCTAATGCATCATAAATCATACTTTACTCATTTAGTATGATAACTGTACAACAGTTTACTTTTAATTATCCTACACTACTAGTAAATGTACCATAATGTTGTTTGTAAAAATAATGAAGCCAAGACTTCTCCTCACTACTCTACTACAAAATCTTTCCTGAGAAGTGGGGAGGCGGCTGTATTTTGACATAAGGTATAATATAGGTGGATAAGTGAGATTCTAGTAGAAAAGACTACTCATCTTTTCTTAAATAAACTCTTGTGAGCATGGAGAAATACTCAAGCACTGTGGCAAGGAGATCTAATTATCAAAGGATAGTTTTGAAGGATGGCCACTGTATCCCTGGTCAGGGTGTCCATCAGATGAACCATACTTTCACATCTTGGCTGGTATTATTTCCCCTAACCAAACACTGACTAGCCTTCTGTATGTACCATCTTCCTGTATGTATGCTCCCAGCCTCCTCTCTCAGCTTGCAACACTTCTCATTTTCACATTCTACCTGCCTTGACAATAAGTAGGGGGCAGGTGTACGTACTGATGTGACTGTGGTACTTCAAGTGAGTACTCATACACAGCAGTTGACATGAACCTCTACAACAAATACCACACACATAGCCCCTGCCATGGAAAGCTCAGATAATTCACCATAGTGTGGCTAATTGAGCCCACGCTAAAGAAAATGGCACATGCTGACATGCAAGTAAATTATGTCAATGCAGAGCTCTCCCTTGGGAGCTGGTCCTAATACATGGCCTAATAGGTATTTCCCATGTCTAAGTGCTGTGATTAAGACTCCATACATGGAATAGCTTCAGAATAAGGTCCGGTCTGAAGATTACTGCGATAAGAACATGCCATTAAAATACTTAGTAATGTTAAAAAGTGACATTGTTTTAAAAACAATGGTCTCAATCTTTGCAAGTCCTAATGTACACTGTATCTTCCACAGAACAAATGTACAGTTATATATACACTTTGTAAAATTAATCATTACTGAACAATAATCAATTTTAATACAAAAAGTAAAAAAAATCACTAAAAAAAGCCTTCAGTTGGTCAATAGATATTCACTATCACTACATTAACTAGTAAATCAAAATCATGGAGAAACAAGACAGCCAACCATTTCTATTATTATTAGGGATGAGGAAATAATCGTAAGACTCTTCATTGTAAAATAATGAAAGACAATAACTAAAATACCAATTGTCATGCCAGCTTCCTAGAGATCCCCTGACCTGCTTACTTAATGTTCCTATAAAGTACCTGAATTTTAAATAGAGCCACACATCACTTTATTTTTTATTGTTATCAGCTAGATTCTGTACTGCACATTACTGGAAAATGTAAGGATTCATCCCATGAAACTATGATATAGTAAAACAGGGAGTGCCCTGGTAATGGGAAAGCTTTTACACCAAGTACCTACGCACGACAAGCACCAAAAAGAGGATAGATATTTAGAAATTCAATCATCCTCCCTAGCATACTCAGAGGAGGAGGGCTACCTAGCTGGAAAGACAGAATCTCTAGCCAGGTTCTTAGAATGTTAACCAGACCCTGAACAAGTAATATATGATGTATATTAACAGATTATTGCAACTTTGCCTTTATGAAAAGCTCATAGCAGTTATCTCAAATAATGTAAACTGGGCATCTCTTACAAGAAAAAGATGTGCTGAAGAACTAGATAACAAATATTTTAAATCACCTGCTCTCTCTCCCATCTTCTAGCAAATATGGATTTGATACTACTCTCTCTAAAGTCAGTGGCAAAACTTCCATGCACTGTAGAGGCGCAGGATTGAGCCCTATGTCAAAAAAATGTCTCCACAGAAAACAGAAAATGTTATTCACAGAACAGAACGTCTCCTTTCCATTATCCTATAACAGGTTAAACTCTTACTCTGACTTTCTTGCTATATGTGAGAACAGTTTCCAGTTGAGCTTTTCACATTGCTAAGGGCTGCAGGCAGGCCAGCTGGAACAATTGTATTGTGGGGTGCTGAGAGACATTGAATCAAACTGTAAATCCTGCACATAATGGAAACCACTTCAAACCAGGGGATGCTGCCACACCCCCAGCACCAGCACCTATGGCTTCAGGAGTCAGACTTAGCTGTGCATTGTCAAAAATACTTGAGGGTAATCCCACTTGAATGAAAGAAAAGTTTATGTACACTTACTCCCAGAATTCCATGACTGGAGATGTGGCATTTTGTAAAGAGAGTTGACTGCAGTTGCTCATATTAAGTTTCTGAAATTCCACACAGTTTTCTATAAAAGAACAAAAAAAAGTTTGCTATCATACCTGCAATACACTTGTCTGCTGAGAGTATGTTCATCATGTAATGCCACCAATCTAATTGTACTGACCCTAAGCAAGCAAAGGCTTTCCATGTATTTGAAAATAGTATGGAATTGTCAGTTCTGTAATAGTGTACTTTGATCGTCGAGTCACATCGACTCATCCCAGGAAGATATTCCTGCACAGCATGTTACATTCACCTACAGTACTTTTTGAATGAGAAGCTACAATTGCAAGAGCCAATGCAGTGTTTGAGGCAGAAGAAAGAAGCTTTGAACTGGTGTGACTGCTAGGGAGTTAAAATATACAGACCATGCCAACTGGCTAACTAAGGTTCTATTCCTAATGCCAACAGTTGGCTCAGGAATCACTTTCTGCCAGCAACGTGTCCACTGGCCGTAATATGGCAAGTGAGAAAGTTACTCTCTGGTGTGCTTTTAGGGGGAAATAGATGACAAGATCAAAGCAGCTCAGCATTATTGAGCTGACACATACTATTCGAACAATGAGCAGTACTGGCAAGGTGTCACTGCATAGAGGTGAAAAAGGACACTGAAGCCTACCACCCCTATCAGGCCTGATCCTAGATTCTTAACATATCCAAATGGACTTCAGAGAGTATTTTAGGTGTGCATGGAATGCAGGATTGGGCCCAATGGAAGTGAGTCAAAGCCATAAAGCCACAGTAGGGTATGAGAATAGGGTGAAGGCAAACAGTAACATAAGGAGTGGAAAGGGGTGGGGGGGGGCAATCGATGGTATGAAAACTACAACCAATACATAGTACTAGAGGATGAAAGTATTAGTGGGCATTCAGTTCAACAAACCATTATAATCTTCCTTTCAAGTGAAATTTAAGCATTCAGACTGATAAAGGAATATCCATGTTACGACAAACATTCCAAATACAGGGCCCTATCCTGCAAACCCTCACTCACACAACCAGTCAGTCAAACAGTCCTATTTGTGCAGCTGAGGGCTAGCAGGAGTGGGCCCAGGTATAGTCAGAAAAATACAATACAACAAAGTTATAGATCTCTGAATAAAAAATTCAGATACAAAGATCCTTACTCAATTTTTTCCTCAGCATTTAAGCAGGCAAGACACACACTGGTTTCACCGGGAGTTTGTCTGAATAAGGACTGAGGAAAAACCGAGAGCCATATTGTGCCATCAGTTTTTAAGCTGAACTCCCTGAGTGTAAAAAAGTGAAAGTATGATACGGTCCTGAGTGGCGATCCCAGGATTTAGCCCATAGCATCTTTCAGAATTAAGAAAAGCCTAGGACTTCTGATCCTGTACAGTATCATTACATTTGACAAGAACAAATGTCTATACAATGCCAAGAAAAAAACAAACAACAAAAACAACACACCACAAAAGCATGAGCAAGATTCTACACCAAGACTCTTCAGTAAACGCTGGTAAATATTGTGGGCCAAATTCTCTGCTGATGTGATTTTCACATTTCCATTGATTTCAATGGAACTAAGCCAATTTCTACTAGCAAAAAATTTGGCCCCTAGAGTTTAATTTACCAATCAATTACTTTTAAGTATTTCTATAGTTATTAAGTTTGCTGGGGACATACCTGTATTCCATTCATGGCCACAAGTGGCCCAAGGGAGCTCTGTGGTAAAGCAGTTAAATAGATAGAAGATAGCCCATGCTAAAATGATGATGTAATAAATATTTAAATGTGCTTCAATAACTTGAGTAGCATATCCAATACCTGGAGAAAAAAAATACAGAAAAGAAACTAATTACAGAAACCGTTTGCTTTTTAAACCAAGACCACATTTTTTTCTGCATTTTGATTAACATTATTTTTGCTCACACACATAATGCATTTAAAAAAATAGAACAAAGAACTGGCTGTTACCTTCAAACAGCGGGCAAACTTTTCTCCAACATGTAATACCTCCTTCACTAGTAAACTGTCCCAGGGCGGTCTCCAGGAAAAATACTGGTATTCCACAGCAAATAAAGAAAATCACATATGGAATGAGGAAAGCACCTACAAGCAAACATCAATGGGGAGCTGGTTAGAGAAAACAAGGATCCTTGAAAGAAAAGTGAAAAATGTGCTTCTCTTAACAAAGGAAGGATCCTACAAACCCTCACTCCTTTGGGTAGTACCACTGAAGCCAATGGAGGAAGCACAACTCATGGGAGAAAGGGTCAGGTCCTAAATTCTGAAAATTAATTTCAATGGGTCAGTCTATTCACTTTACTCTTACAGTATTGTCTAGAGGACAAGACACCTGCATCTACTTTCCAGTTTACTCTCACACTTCTTGTATATCATGGGCAAGTCACTTATCCATCTTATGCCTCAGTTCTCCATCTGTAAAATGGGACTAATACTTCCCTGCCTCACAGGGGTATTGTGAAGATAAAATCCATTACGAATTGTGAGGCACTGGATATTACGATGGTGAGGATCATATAGATAGACAGAGAACCAATGGGACTATTTACAGGATTTAGCCTTTGATCAGAAGAAGATATATACCAGAGATTAAAATTTTAACTTCACACACTAGAAAAACAACAAAGCATCCATGCTCTTTCTGAGCTTCCCACAGGAAAGATTAAATACAAAATACGTAATATATAAGTGCAGTCTAGTGCCAAGGAGTTGCACAGTAGCAAATACCATTCTTTCCTTTATTGACTAAGGCAGGGGTAGGCAACCTATGGCACGTGTGCTGAAGGCAGCACGCAAGCTGATTTTCAGTGGCACTCACACTGCCTGGATCCTGGCCACCAGTCCGAGGGGCTCTGCATTTTAATTTAATTTTAAATGAAGCTTCTTAAACATTTTTAAAACCTTATTTACTTTACATACAACAATAGTTTAGATATATATTATAGACTTATAGAAAGACACCTTCTAAAAACATTAAAATGTATTACCAGCACAGAAAACCTTAAATTAGACTAATAAATGAAGACTCGGCACACCATTTCTGAAAGGTTGCCGACCCCTGGACTAAGGTCAGGGGCGTCTCCTTGGGGCAGCATGCCGTGGCGGGCGTCTGACGGTCGCCAGGAGGGCGGCAGGCAGCTTTGGTGGACCTCCTGCAGGCATGCCTGTGGAGGGTCCGGTGGAGCCGCGGGACCAGCAGACCCTCTGCAGGCACGCCTGTGGGAGGTCCACCGGAGCCGCAGGACCAGCGACCAGCCTCCCGTGGCATGCCACCCTGCTTGGGGCAGCGAAATGTCTAGAGCCGCCCTGACTAAAGTATAGCAGAAATAAAATACATTGCTGTAATTTAAACTTTGGAAACAAACACTCCTTTAATATTTAATCATATTGTAAAATATTTACATTGAACATGTGCAAAAATGGAGTGATAAATATTATCAGAAAGGGTTATACATTAACAGAGGTGAGAAAGGGAAACTGTATTAGATCAAATTCTCATCTCAACTGCATTTGGTCCAATCCTCATGGAGAAAAACAAGATGAAGCCTTTTCACTGCAAAGAGAACAAGTGAGAAGAGAAGACACAGAAAAAGAGCTCCATCCAGCACACTACTCTGCTAATGAGTCCAGAGGTGAGTTATAGCACACAAAGACTGCAGGTTTAGAGCCAAGCAAGGGAAGAAGAAAATACATCTGGAGGAGGAAGGGATACCAAAGATGGTTAATAAACACAGTGATGGATCAGATGATTCATACTTAAACCAGGTGAACTAATACTCATAAAGGACCTAATTTTCTGCCACTTTTACTCACATGGTGTAGTGCCTGTGAAAAGTTCCACTGACTTCTGGAGGGCTACTGGCAGAATAAGGCACTACTCACCATGAGTTAGGATGGCAGAATCTAGGTCTCAATGTATTGCCTGCAGTTCCTGAACATACAACCCTGGCATACTTTAATTGGAGCTTCATTTAAGACTAAATGAAATAATTAAACCAATAGGAGGTCTATTTCAAAGTGCCAAAGTTACATTCCCTTTTTTTCTTCAGTATGTATTTTAAAATATTGCCACCCACAGCACATGCTACTCCACCTCTCCTACACACTGCAGAGCTTTAGTAGCAATGGCTTCTCCCTCAGCCAGGTCTCTGAAAATGCAAGTATCTTTACTGACTGGCCTTTTTAGACTGTATCTCCAATAATATGAGTTTACTTTCTGAATCTTCACAGCCTACCAAATGTTTCTGAACTTTGTTTCAGGACAACTTTTTAGTTGTATAAATAACCAGGGATTCTGTGTATTAATCATAAAAAAAAGCAGAGGAAATTGCAATGTTGAATTATGTTTCGCTCCCTTGGATCTAGAACAGGAGATAAAACAAAGTATGCCTGCTTTTCAGAAGTATAGCATGACATCATGTGCACCTGCAACTTCAGTCTGCAGACCCATAACTAAAGAGACGTCTCTTCAGGGACCACTCACTCTCCCAACCTCTCTAATGCATGGTTTCTCCAAATACTTAATTCTGCAGATCCCTCCAGTAAAACCTCCACGGTTTGAGAATTGCTGGTC
This sequence comes from Chelonoidis abingdonii, assembly GCF_003597395.2. Taxonomy (NCBI): domain Eukaryota; kingdom Metazoa; phylum Chordata; order Testudines; family Testudinidae; genus Chelonoidis; species Chelonoidis abingdonii. The sequence goes on along the minus strand of NC_133785.1, from coordinate 964,742 downwards.
TTGGTCAAATCCTGCTTGGCGTACTCAAATGCATAGTCCTGATGACTTTAGCGTAAGTACCTGTTTAAGTCAGGAGTATGAGATCTGACTCTCTGGGACTGATTCTCTTCTCACTTACACCAGTTTTATGCTGATCTGACTCCACTGACTTCAACAGATTTACACCAGTGTAACTGAGAGGAGAACCACGCTTTCTACTCTCCACATAAACAATCAGTCAGCCAACTAAACAATAACTGATCTAAAATTCTAAAAGGCAATTTATCTAACTAGACAATCAGCTATCACCAATAAGCCACATTCCTATGCTCATAAACAAACTGAGATACTTAAAACTGCTCTTTCACAAATCCTGATCTGCATTTTACACATAGATGCAGAAACTATGTATAAAACAAGCCAAATTTTGATCTCAGTTACAGCATGGCACCTACGCTCTGTGGTGCACAAAGTGCTGAGAGCAGATTGGGTGAAATCCTGGCCTCACGGAAGGTAACAAAATATTGCCATTGGCATCAATGGTGCCAGGATTTTGTCAATTTTTTTTCATTACATTCTGTCTTTAGCATGCTGGAGTTTGTTGTTTATTTTAAATGTGTTGCCATCTAATTACACAGCAAACATGACTGAAGTATTTTCAAAGTGAAGGTAACATTGGTGAAAATGGCAATTTCACATTTTGACTGGCTAGAATATGTAGATGTAACTAACAAGTATGTAAAGGTTACCATGGGAAACAGGGGTGTGTTCAAAATGTTATTATTTCTCAAAGTTTTCTTCTACCTTCTCAGAAAAACCCTTGGGACAATTCTTATAAATTAGCATCAGATATGTTCTGCGTTTCATGTCCAGATTGTTATCTTTATATAATAAAAGCACTACTAGAAATCAGCATGCACCATCTTAAGAATAGCGGAGTTCTTTTTTTCTCATTTTTGCCAAAAATGCAGGAATAAAAGGAACTAAAGCCAAATTACAAAGTAAACACACCTACTACTGCACAGTAGTTTTTAGAACTGTACCAAACAAAAATGGGTCAGGATTATCCTGTGGATCATCCAGTGGAGTGACAATGGAGATAAATTTGGCATTGTTGGCAGAGAAAACCTACTGATGAATAGGTCTTTTTATGCATGTGTACATCTCAGTTACCAAGCCCATTGCTTTCTTCCTAAGCCATCTGCTTTTACTACTGTTTTAGGCCTGAATTGGAAGAGTGTCTGTACCCAGCTGACCATATTCCTACACTACTTTTTATTTTGATTAATCATTTTTCCACTGGTCGCTATACCATAGATGTAGTGTTTATTCATAACTGTATTATATCCTATGCGTTTCAAACAAGCTATAAATAAGACCTAAAATATGCTATGTTGTTGCATAACTTTAATTTGTGCTTTTCTCCCATAAGTTACATTCTTTGATTGTGTTCCACAATTTCATGTATCTAATGTTATGTCTAATATTTAATAAAGTGACTAGTATCCTTTCTGCAACTAACAAATTCAACCTCCTTTTCTACTCTGTCTGGGGAGCAAATAAGCAAACGAAGTTGGGTGCAATTTATTTAAAGGGACTCTGATTTAACAGAGAACAAATCAATGATGCAGGTATGATAAGAAAACAATCCTCCTAAAAGTTTAGTCCTAGATTGCCATGTAGCCATTAAACCATTTAAAGAAAACCATTTGTACTTTGCAAAGTACCTTGTTTTGGAAAATGCACAATTACTTATTGTAGCTGTTTCTAATAGGATTGGTTTTTTGTTCTCGTTTTGTTTAGTTTTGAGAGCATAAGCATGTGTATATGTTTACATGCACAAAAACATACAGTATATAGTCCCATTTTAAAAGTGAACTAGTTTCTTTTTCATGAGATGTTTGTACTAAAATGGGACCACATGGGTGAAAATAGTTTTGAGTCACATAGGCCATTTTTGTACAATGTGGTTTCCACTTAATTTCACAAGATTTTGTAAGTGCATTACTGTCTTCACAAAAACATGACATTTCTCAGATGCAAAAAACTTGCAAAAGGAAAGTGAAAACATTTTGCAAAAAAAATAAGTAAAATGTTCCATAATTTTTCACAGCCACACAATGCTTAATGCTTCTATAGCAGTGTGAGCCCTGAAGTCATCTTACAAATACCCATTTTTTACAACCAATGCAAGAAGTCACGGCAAAGCATTTGTTTACTGTTTATTTACCCAGTGTTTATGGTGAGCTGTGAATCTATATGTGATGCCATCTTACCTCCTCCATTCTTGTAGCAAAGATATGGGAATCTCCACACATTTCCCAACCCAATAATCTCCCCTGCCACAGAAAGCACAAATTCAACCTTATTGTTCCAGTGGCCTCTTTCGTGCACTTTCTTATCGTTGCTGTGGACCAGGCTGGTACTTGAGGCTTCAGGGTCCAAAGCATCTTCTGGCTTGCCATTAATTATGGGAATAGTCTTTTCAGCGGTCATGACTCTGTCCAGCCTGGGGGGAAAAGGATAAGAAAGAAGTATGGATTTTTAAATCACTTTCACACAACAACAAACGACTACTCACAAATCCCTCATCTGATCTTTGGCTCTGCATGTCCTATAACATACAGGGATTTGCTAGAAGGTGCTAAAAGTGAAGGAGATGGCAATTTTGCTAGATCAGACAAGTTACCCCCACCCCCCAAAAGGTGGATGGTGTGGGATCGTTAAGGTGCAGTAAAGAGAATTAACGACTCCCAAACGGCCACCTTTCAGCAATCCCTCCTCTTGCTAGGATCCCAGCTCTGCAAACCTCTCAGCCATCACAGATATCAGCCCAAACACATCTGACCTGCAGCCTCACACACCTTCCAGCTCAACACAGATACAAGGGGGAAGGGGATGAAAGGCTCCTAGGCTCCCCGGAAGAGCAGGTGCCCCACTACTCACCCAGGGCTCTGCCTGTACTGATGGGAGAGGGGCAGGGTCGCTGGATCTCGGCTGGTTTCTGAGCGGATCCCCGTGGGCTGCCACTATCAGCCCTGTTGCACTGGAACCGAGAAGCTGCAGGCGCCCGGCGGCGGCGCAAGCAGAGGACGGAGGGTGCAAGGAGGAAGACAGCCAGGGGCGCCTTATCCGCTCTCTGTCAGCTGCTCCCTGGCTGCAGGGGATGGGACGCTCCCTGCTACCCACGCGGCGGCGGCGAATTTGCAACTGCTTAGCCTTTCCCCGAGCGATGGTATAACACCCGCCTCCCCCCTCCACCCAGCGCCGTCTGCCCACCACCTCCTCCGCCCTGCATCGCATCTGGAGCATCCCCAGCCCGCTCGCTACCCCGCCCCCTACCACTGACCATCAGCCCCCCTCCCCTTTCCAGTGGTGTGTGTTGGGGAGGGGGCTGAGAGCTCCAGGCGAGGCAGGCAGCCCGCACCCAGCCCCAAGGAGCAGCCCGGTAGAGGGGACAAGGGCGGGGCGGGGGTGGTCACTGCACCAGCTTCCAGCTGTGTTTGTCAGGGGAGAACCTGGGTGCTGCTGGCAGCAGTGGGAAGAGCTGGAACCCCCAGCCAAACCCAGTTCTGGAAGGGCTTAGAACCCCAACCCTTGCAGCAGCTGCTGTTTATTATTAATCAGTTACTACTAGGGTGAAGGAAGCACCAGGGCTAGTTAGGTCCCGTCCTACCCAGTGGGATCCCCCACAATTAGCAGGCATCCTCTGCTCTTTAGAGTCTTTCTGTCCCTGGGCAGCTGGTATCCAGTGCTGCCTGCATCTCTTTCTGATTCCCTGACACCCCCCACACACACACCATTACTGCCACCCCTTAGGCCTGGCACAGCCTCCATCCTGCCTGGGTGGCAGATGCTGGTCCTGTTCTTTCTCAAAATCTTGCCTCACAACTCATTCCTCATGGGCACAGCTTCCATCACTGCCAACCTGCGCTCCAGCTCGGGGCAACGGTCCCACCCATCTCTGATCTTTCTTAATGCACCTTTAATTAATACCCAAACCTAACAAAGAATCATAGAATCATGGGACTGGAGGGACCTCAAGAGGTCACCTAGTCCAGTCCTCTGCACTCATGGCAGGTCTAAGTATTATCTAGACCATCCCTGACAGACAGATATCTAACCCGCTCTTAAAAATCTCCAATGATGGAGATTCCTCAACCTCCCTAGGCAATTTATTCCAGTGCTTAAGCACCCTAACAGTTAAGAAGTTTTTCCTAATGTCCAACCTTGCTGCAATTTAAGGCCATTATTTCTTGTCCTATCCTCAGAGGTTAAGAGCAACAATTTTTCTCCCTTTTCCTTGTAAGAATCTTTTATGTACTTGAAAACTGTTATGTCCCCTCCCAGTCTTCTCTGTTCCAGACTAAATAAACCCAATTTTTTCAATCTTCCCTTATAGATCATGTTTTCTAGACCTTTAATCATTTTTGTTGCTGTTCTCTGGACTTTCTCCAATTTGTCCACATTGTTCCTGAAATGTAGAACTGGACACAATACTCCAGTTGAGGCCTAATCAGTGTGAAGTAGAGTGGAAGAATAACTTTTCATGTCTTGCTTACAACACTCCTACTAATACATCCCAGAATAATGTTTGGTTTTTTTGCAACAGCATTACACTGTTGACTCATATTTAGCTTGTGATCCACTATGACCCCCAGATCGCTTTCCACAGTACTCCTTCTTAGGCAGTCATTTCCCATTTTGTATATGCAACTGATTGTTCCTTCCTAAGTGGAGTACTTTGCATTTGTCCTTATTGAATTTCATCCTATTTACTTCAGATCATTTCTCCAGTTTCTCCAGATCATTTTGAATTATAATCCTACCATCCCAGCTTGGTACTGTCTGCAAACTTTGTAAGTGTACTCTCTATGCTATTATCTAAATCACTGATGAAGATATGAACAAAAGCAGACCCCACTCATTATGCACTTCCAGCATGACTGTGAACCACTAATAACTACTCTCTGGGAACAGTTTTCCTACCAGTTATGCATCCACCTTATAGTAGCTCCTTCTAGGTTGCATTTCCCTAGTTTGTTTATGAGAAGGTCCTGTGGGACACTATCCAAAGCTTTACTAAAGTCAAGATATACCATGTCTACCTCTTCCCCCCATCCACAAGGCTTGTTACCCTGTCAAATAAAGCTATCAGGTTGGTTTGACATGATTTGTTCTTGACAAATCCATGCTGACTGTTACTTATCACCTTATTATCTTCTAGAAGATTGCAAATTGATTGCTTAATTATTTGTTCCATTATCTTTCCGGGTACAGAAGTTAAGCTGACTGGTCTATAATCCCCCAGGTTTTCCTTATTTCCTTTTTTATAGATTGGCACTATAATGTTCTGGAATCTCTCCCGTCTTCCGTGACTTTTCAATCACTAATGATTCTGATATCTCCTCAGTCAGCTCCTCAAGTATTCTAGGACACATTTTTATCAGGCCCTGGTGACTTGAAGATATCTAACATGTTTAAGTAATTTTTAACTTGTTCTTTTCCTATTTTAGCTTCTGAGCCTACCTCATTTTCACTATGTTAGACATCCTATCACCACCAACCTTCTTGGTGAAAACTGAAGAAGTCATTAAGCACCTTTGCCATTTTCACATTTTCTGTTATTGTTTTTCCCCCCATTACTGAGTAACGGGCCTATCCTGCCCCTGGTCTTCCTCTTGTTTCTAATGTATTTGTAGAATGTTTTTTTTTATCCTTTATGTCTCTACCTAGCTTGATCTCGTTTTGTGCCTTGGCCTTTCTAATTTTGTCACTACATACTCCTCCCTTTTTTCCCTGCCTATCCTTCCTGAGCAAGCTGTACCTTTCTATACCAATATTCCAGTCATGCATATTTTCCCACCAAGTCTCTGTGATGCCAACTATTATAGTTGTGTTTACTTACTAGCATTTCAAGTTCTTCCTGCTTATTTTCCATACTTCTTGCATTAGTATACAGACATCTAAGGCCTAGTCTACACTACGCGTTTATACCGAATTTAGCAGCATTAAACCGAATTAACCCTGCACCCGTCCACACAACAAAGCCCTTTATATCGATATAAAGGGCTCTTAATACCAATATCTGTAATCCTCCCCAACGAGGGGAGTACCGCTGAAATCGGTATTGCCATGTCAGATTAGGGTTAGTGTGGCTGCAATTCAATGGTATTGGCCTCTGGGAGCTATTCCACAGTGCACCATTGTGACCGCTCTGGACAGCAATCTGAACTTGGATGCACTGGCCAGGTAGACAGGAAAAGCCCTGCGAACTTTTGAATTTCATTTCCTGTTTCCCCAGCGTTGAGCACCGATCAGCACAGGTGACCATGCAGTCCCAGAATCCAAAAAGAGCTCCAGCATGGACCATACGGGAGATACTGGATCTGATCACTGTATGGGGAGACAAATCTGTTCTATCAGAGCTCGTTCCAGAAGACGAAAGGCTATGATAGACAGAGGCCACAGCAGGGACTCAGCACAGTGCTGCATGACAAGCATAATGGAAAGCCAAAGAATCAAAAGGATGCTGAGGGAGGGAGGGAGGGGGGACTGCGGACTCAAGCTATCCCACAGTTCCCGCAGTCTCCAAAAACCATTTGCATTCTTGGCTGAGCTCCCAATGCCTGAAGGGTCAAAAACATTGTCACAGGTGGTTCAGGGTATATGTCGTCAATTTCCCCCCTCCCAGGCCCATGAAAGAAAAGGGGAAAAAATTGTTTCTCGCCTTTTTTCAATGTCACCGTATGTCTACTGGATGCTGCTGGTAAACGGGGTGCTGCAGCGCTAAACATCAGCATCCCCTCCTCTCCTCTCCCTGATGGCAGATGGTGCAATAGGACTGATAACCATCGTCATCATCCCATGAGTGCTCCTGGCTGGCCTCAGTGAGGTCCGCCGGGGGCACCTGGGCAAAAATGGGAATTACTCCTGGTCATTCCCTTCTTTAAACTTTATCTCCTAGAGATTCAGTCCTGGCTGGAATATCATAGCAGCTGGAGGCTGCCTCCCCCTCATTTTACCTCAATAAAGTCAGTGTTTCTTATTCATGCATTCTTTATTCCTTCATCACACAAATGGGGGGACACTGCCACGGTAGCCCAGGAGGGGTGGGGGAGGAAGGAAGCAATGGGTGGAGTTGTTGCAGGGGCACCCCCTAGAATGGCATGCAGCTCATCATTTCTGCGAGATGTCTGGGGCTCTGACTCAGAGCAGCTGTCCTCTCTGGTTCTTTAGTAGGTTTGCCCCATATTCTAGGCAGGACTAACTCTACTTTTAGACAAAACGTAAAGAAGGGAATGACCTCAGGCGTCATTCCCATTTTTGTCCATGCGCCCTCGGCCGACCTCAGCGAGGCCAGCCAGGAGCACCCATGAGAGCAGCAAATAGTACAATAGGACTGGTAACTGTCATTGCCAATTTCCAAAACAGCAGACGGTGCAATAGGGCTGGTAACCATCTCTGCTACCTTGCAAAGGCAAGTGAATGCTGCTGTGTAGCACTGCAGTACCGTGTCTGTCAGCAGCATTGTCATAAACAGATAGCTAAGGGTTAATGTTTCTTTCACCTGTAAAGGGTTAACAAAGAGAACTAAACACCTGACAAGAGGACCAATCAGGAAACCGGATTTTTCAAAGTTTAAGGGAGGGAATTTGGGGGTTTTTCTTGGTCTTGGGTTTTTTGTCTGTTCTGTGCTCTCTCAGCTATGAGAGGATCTATTTCCATCTTCTCTTCTTTGTTCCCAGTGATAAGTCAAAAGTAGCAAATGTATAGTCTTTTAATTGTTTTGCTGTATTTACATCTTGTATCGGCTAGTGGGTTTTATTGTATTTGGCTATAAGTTACTTAAATTGTATTATTCTTGAAGCTGTTATCCCTTTTCTATTGTTTTTCATTTCTCAAGGAACCCTTGTATCTAACTCTAGTTACAGAGACTGTTATTCTTTTCTCTTCTTTCTTGTTTTATTACAAGTTTTCTTTTTAAGACCTGTTTGATTTACTTTTTCTAGTGACCACAGAATTGGTGGGAGAACGAAACCGAGGAGGGGCAAAAGCTGCCTCTGTGTTAACTCTTCTTTAGTGTCCCAGGGCGGGAACTGCGGAAGAAAGATAGAATCTTTTCATGTTTCCTTGTCTGAGTTGTCGCTTTGTGGAAAAGGCAGACATACTTCTTGGGTATTGTAATGTAGAGGTTGACATCAGTCTTAGGTAGCCGAGAGAAATCTGGTCGCAAGAGAGGTTGGGGGGACTGTTCTAGCTATCTTCCCTTTGTGGTAAGACTCAGAGCCTCTGAGTCTTGGGGTCCCCCAGGGAAAGTTTTGGGGAGACCAGAGTGAGCCAAGACACTGAAAATTCTTGGCTGGTGGCAGCGAAATCAGATCTAAGCTGGTAAAAGCTTAAAGGGTTCATGCTAGCTTCTCAGTTTATGAACGCTAAGGTTCAAATCTGAGTAGGAAGCTATGATAAGCATCCAGTATACATACAGTGTGAGTGAAAAAAAGGCAAAACGGGCTCCATTGTTGCCATGCTATGGCATCTGCCAGGGCAATCCAGGGAAAAGGGCGCAAAATGATTGTCCGCCATTGCTTTCACGGAGGGAGGATTGACTGATGACATTTACCCAGAATCACCCGCGACACTGTTTTTTCTCCATCATGTAATGGGATCTCAACCCAGAATTCCAATGGGCTGGGGAGAATGCAGGAACTATGGGATAGCTATGGGATAGTTACCCACAGTGCAACGCTCCAGAAATCAATGCTACCCTCGGTACATGGACGCACACCGCCGAATTAATGTGCTTTGTGTGGCCGCTTGCACTTGACTTTATATAATCTGTTTCCAAATACAGGTTTCTGTAAAATCAGAATAATCCTGTAGTGTAGACATACCCTAAGATACAGATTTGATTCCCCCTGCCCCCCCTCGTTCTTCTTGTCTCTCCCTTATCCCTGCTATAATAGTCAATGCTCCCCCCAAATCCAACCCTTCTCCAAGATCACCATGTTTTTGACTTACCTGCGTGCTTTGGTCACCTGCCCCCTTCAAACCTAGTTTAAAGCCCTCCTCACTAAGTTAGCCAGTCTGTATCTAAATATGCTCTTCCCTTCCTCAACAGGTGGACCCCATCTCTGCTTAGCAGTCCTTCTCCTGGAACAGCATCCTGTGGTCAAGGAAGCTGATGTCCTCCCAGCAACACCATCCTCACAGCCAAGCATTCACCTCCAGGATGCATCTGTCTCTGCCTGGGCCCCTACCCTTGACCGGAAGGAAGGATTGAAGAGAACACCACCTGCACTCGTAGCTCCTTCACCCTTACTTCCAGAGCCCTGTAGTCACTTCTGATCTGCTGAGGGTCACACCTCGCAGTATCATTAGTGCCCACATGGATGAGTAACATGGGGTAGTAGTGAGAGGGCTGGATGATCTTTGGCAATCCCTCCATAAAATCTCAGATACGGGCCCCTGACAGGCATCTGACCTCCCGGGATGCCATGTCAGGGCAATAGATGGGTGCCTCCGTCACCCTATGAAGAGAGTCACCAACCACCACGACCCCACGTTCCCTCCTGGGAGTGGTGGTTGTGATCCTCCCAGCCTTGGAGGTACATGACTTCTCCTCCTCCACCTTTGGGGACAATTCCTCATTGCTTGTTGCCAGGGCAACATATCGGTTTTCCATCACCCTGGTGCGTGGGTTGAGAGTAGGGGTGGAGCACTGCCTGCTGCCAGAAATAGCCAGCAGCCAGTGTCCTCCCTGTGAGAGAGCCATATCCTCCTCCCCTGATGGCAGTCCTCTGTAGCTGGATAGCTTCCTCAGCTTTGGACATCTCCATATGAATGCTCTCAAGGAATTCCTCATGGGCATGGATGCTCCTCAGCCTAGCCATCTCTTTCTGTAGCTCTCCTATCTGCTTCCTGAGAGATTCCACCAGCAGGATGGATGATCCTCCAGCCTGGCTTTCTGTGAGTGGGAAATGTAGGCCACAGTCTCTGCAAATCCACACCAGGATCTGGGTAGAGGCATCCATGGTTAGGTTGTCTGTCTGGATACAGGTATAGGTGGAGGAGACAGAAGCAGCGTTGGCGCTGGCAATGCGGCCCTTCATAACCATACCGATTATACTATGACTCCCTCACATGAACTCCCTCTCAAACTCCCCGATTTGTGGTCCCCACTTCACTAGCTCCCCTTGGTCACTTAGCCTCTGGCTTTTAAGGTCATCTCCCCTAGGTCAGCCCTACCCTCTCATTAATCACAAGGGGGAGGGGGAGCATAAGGCTGATTGAGGCTGATCAAAGATGATTCAGGGAACAAAGGCTCAAACAGCCCCAGACATACAATCCCAACTGACTCTGTAACTGAAATAACCTGAAAGAGAAAGAAAAACACAAACAGCCAAACAAACTGAATCACTCCAAGATTAGTACTCACATCTTGCTCGTTCATCAGAGGGATCTCCTTCTCCCCCTCTCAAACTCCCCTGTTTGCGGTCCCCTGTTCACTCATGATAGCCCGTAAGTTCTATTCCCTTCTGCCTTTCACCTGTATACTCCTCCCTCCTGTCCATCACACTCCGGGGACTGCTGAATTCAATGCCTATGAAAGATACCAGATTTACAGCATAAAGGAACAAAGTCTTCTATTTATCCATAGAACAGACGCTGCATGGAGAGCTGCACTACAAACTCCTCCACACTGCCATGCCAATATGCCTAACCTGGAGGGGCCACCTTCAGGAATATAAAGGCAGTGTAGTCTCCAGTCAGGTGTTGGACTCCCTGTTGGCACTGTTTCAGTTAGGGTCAACTGTGGCATGGACAGTATGGGCGGCCAGTGACCCAGCCGTTGGAAGAGGCTAGCCCCGAGCCCTCCCTTGTGCCTGAGGCCCCTCTCCTCCTCTACCGCCCCCCACACCTCCCAGGAGCTCAGAGCACCTCCACTATGGCCCCCAGCCCCGGGCAGCTAGGGGAAAAGGCCCCAGCCCAGTAATGCTGGGAGGTCTGAGCACCAGGCAGACAGCACAGCCTCAACATCAGACACCCCAAGTCCCAGTGAGAGGCAGGCCAGCCAGCCCCAGCCAGACTGGGCCAAGGAAGACCACTGGGAGCTGAAGGAGGGGGCCTGACTTGGGCAGAGCATGGGCATGGCCACGCTAGGCTGTTTGGAGTGGCACTGACTCCCCCAGCCTACGATACCTACCGCCCATGGTGGACAGCTTTTCACTAAGAACTGGACTAAGGTTAATTAGCATAAGGGGCCTGAACTAGTTCCCACTGAAGCAACAGGAAGACTGAGATGCTGTGAGTGTTTGCTCACGACTGAAGTGGTTAAGATTTGAGCTCATGACCTCACAATGGTGAGGTCATTCCCTGAGACATTCAGTCCCCTGCCATTTTCAGGGTTCAAAATGGGAGTTAACTGCTTTCCCTGGTGAATGCTGTAGTACAAGCATAGTTCTGTATTTGCAATGTAAAGCTTCCCACATTTTTAAACTGATTGTTTAACTCTGCCCTTTTTTGAAAATTTAATCTGAGTAGGGAAAAAAATCTCTCTCTGGAATGTAAGTTTCAGCTCACTTCCTCTACTGACCCAGAATTACAGCTCACTCTTCTCATCATGAATTCATGCTCAAGTCCATCAGGAGCTTTGCACATGGCATGCAACCACAGCTGAACTAACCAAGTCAATGAGAGCAAATCTTGCAACAAAGCTGTACCATAAGACAGGAGACAGGTGGTCAAAGTTTGATTTATCTTACAATCTTGCTTGCTTGCATCAAGATGATCATCTACACTAAAAAGATTAAAACTGCATTTTTCATGCAGTGGCAGATCCTAGGCCCATCATACTCCCCGAATAGCCTGGCTGTACCTTGGGGAAAACCAGAGGAGATTTCCTCCTGCCCCCTCTCTGCTCCATGGCTGTTAGCTGAGCATCAAGGCAGCAGCAGCCTTCACAGCTGTTGTTACTTCCAACCTCCTCTCCACAGGGAAATGGGCCAGTGGATTCACTTAAGGCCATTGTTAAAAATGATGCATCAAAACAGGAGTTCCAATTCCATCCTACCACCATCAAAGAAATCACGCCAAAGCCTGTATGCAGAGACAGTGGTGGGAGTGAACAGATGTTTCCCATACCCAGACAAGGGCAGTGCAGAGTTCCACATGCCATACATTTTTAACACAATATACATGAGAGTATAACATACCCCAAGCATGCTGGGAAAGAGCCACAGAGAACACAGCATTCACACAGAGTCTTGCCATGGAGTTAAAACATAAAGCACTGTCCTGGATCAGAGCACACGACACATAGCCTGTCCTGCGACAGCTGGAACTCACTGTTCTTCCTGCGGTGCATAATGGACAATGCTGTCACCTGCTCCCCACCCTGGACAACATGCACTTCATATGAACCGTGAGTCAGTCTCTCTCAGCTCAGTGCACTGCCCCTACATGTGGGAGAAGGCACATTTTAAAATTGCCCAAGGCAGATTTACATTTTGCTTCCCTTGTACACCATGGATACACATTTTTGTAGCCTTTTTTTTTTTTTTGGTGGGAGGGAGGCAACACAGCTTATTTCATGCCTCCATTGCTAGCACACTGCACCATACTATGCTCCTAGGAAAGAGGGAAGATACCTTGCCCTGCACTGTACACACTCCTACCTGTAAACGTTTTTTTACTTCTGCTAAGCAGGATCTATGAAATGAGACAATATTTCCCTGTGCAAAGGTGTATTCTCATTATGAATAGTCCCAGGGTGAGCAGCATTTCAATCTGGAGAGGTTTTCATGTGCCAGCGTTGCTGTCTCCAGAGACACATTAGTGGCCAGTCATACAATTTTAGAATTAAAGGAACTCGGCCTATTTGGGACAAATTGTGCTCTCTATTACACCAGGGCTGGCACTTCCATTTAGGCAACCTAGGTGGTCGCCTAGGCCGCTAGGATTTGTGGGGGCGGCATTTTGCCACCCTCGGCGGCAATTCAGCGGCGGGGGGTCCTTCCGCGCTCCAGGTCTTCGGCGGCAATTCTGCGGCGGGTCCTTCACTCGCTCCAAGACTCGCCGCCAAAGTGCCCCGAAGACTAGGAGCTGTGGAAGGACCCCCCCTCCGCCGCAGAATTGCAGCCAACGACCACGAGCGTGGAAGGACCTCCACCTAGGGCACCAAAAACCCTGGCACTGCTCCTGTATTACATCAGTGCAACTTTATTGGCTTCAGTGACTAGAGAATATGGAATCCCATTATTACTATATAACTGAAAAAAAAAATACCTAGACAATTCTAAAAGATTCATTTTAGACTTGGTGTAAGTAAAATAGTTCAAAGACCCAGTGCAAAGACCTTGCAGGATCAGCCTTTTAGAGCGTAAATGGCTACTCAGTGGTAAGGAAAAGCAGAAGAGGAATTTCATTAATGATACTATCTGACAAATTACGTGGGATCAAAAGTCTGAGGCAATTTCAGAGCGTGTGCTACAATATGATTGAGCCTCTTGGGCAAGACCATCACAGATTGTATTTAAGACAAACAGCAATAACCTGTCTGACTTGTGTCCAAGCAGTTTGGCACAATGGAAAATAAGAGGATTTATTCATTGCAGTGGATAACAGCCATTTTAAATTAAGCACCAATTGATTGTCAAAGCTCTATTTCCAGAGGCTTAACAGCTATTGTTGTAGATAGGTATCTTTTCCATCTCTAACCCATTCATCACAATGGCAGACACACTGAATCTAGAGTTCTAGAAAGCCAGGAAAATCTCTATTTCATCTTTCGTTGTTTTCCTGTGGGCTCCTACAGCCTAAAAGATCCCCCTTTTCCTCCTACCTCACACTCTCCACCCTCAAGGCCCTGCCTCATTTTCACCATCACTTCACCTGAGCAGGACTAAATGCAACTCCATTATTAGCATGTCAACCTGACTCCTCAGCCTGCAAAAGGAGCCTGTGTTGCCTCCATAGCACCCCCTTTTCCCAGAGTTAGGCCTAATTCCTGTGTATGGCAGCTCAGCAACATCCTGTACTACAAAGCAGGCACATTTTTTAAAAAATACTAACATGTTAGAATAGCTGTTTTTATTTTAGTTCACTTAGGCAATGTTAATAAACCATTAAAAAAAAAAAAACAACCCAAGGTCCTTTATACTTCCCTTTGCTTCCTTACAAAGATGAGAGCTCTGTCCAGTGTTCTTCACGAGACTCCTGGTCTGCAGACTAGGAGAGGGTGTGGGGTAGGGTTACTATATTACAAGGGACATCCCTTATATAAATAGAAAGTTGCCTGTCCTGTACTAAATCAGCAGGGGATGCCATTCATCTTGTATTTTAACATATTACCTCATCTTCCAATGATAGAAAGTTTGTAAAATTAGATGGTGTAGTAATGCAGAATAAGTCCCTTGATTTACTGAACCAATGTACTTACACTGCAGGCTCCTCAAGGGGGGCACAATCAGGTTGTCAGGGGGCACAAAGACCTGCTGGGGCCACACTGAAAGGCTGGTATCAGGAGGGGGCTCTGTCCAGCAGGGGAAGCAGACAGGGCTCTGCGCACATGGTCTTGGCTCCTCACTTCCCCACTGCTTCAGATGCACCAGCCTCCAACTATTGGTTATGCTCTTCTGCTGGGGACATTGGCAGAGACTCTGTGAGTGTGGAGGCTACACCCTGGGAGTACCGATCCCTGTGCCAGGCAGAGTCCTCTCCTGACCCTAGCCCCTCAGTGCAGTTCCAGGGCCCGCAGCCCCGTCCACTTGTCCTGCCGGACAGAGCCTGCATAGGGAAAGCAGACAGGGCCTCCCTCAAGGGCTGGAGTCAGCAGAGGGCCCTGTTCAGCAAGTGACCAGTACTCACAGGTGCATCTTTACATTCCTCTCCCAACCGTGGCCCTTCAGTGCTTCCCTGTTCACTTCTGGAGCTGGGTCGGAGTGGCCCAGACTGCCTGGCTGCTGCAGGGGGAGGAAGGTTTCCTCAACTGCCACATGGTTAGTTCCCCCTACCCTGTCTCCCATGGGTACAGGGTACTTCTCCCCCTTAGAGTGCTAAGAAAAGAGACCTGTATTTCTGAAACACAATGTTGACAACCCTAGTGTGGGGAGGGGAAGACACACACCCGAGACCAAACAGAGCATGCAGTACATTGTCCTTTCATGGTTTGGAACCCACCTTAACATGTAAAAAGCAATAAAGAGTCCTGTGGCACCTTATAGACTAACAGATGTATTGGAGCAAAAGCTTTCGTGGGTGAATACCAACTTCTTCAGACGCATGTAATGGAAATTTCCAGAGGCAGGTATAAATATGCAGGCAAGAATCAGTCTGGAGACAACGAGGTTAATTCAGTCAGGGAGAATGAGACTCTCTTCTACCAGTTGAGGTGTGAACACCAAAGGAGGAGAAACTGCTTTTGTAGTTGGCTAGCCATTCACAGTCTTTGTTTAATCCTGAGCTGATGGTGTCAAATTTGCAAATGAACTGAAGCTCAACAGTTTCTCTTTGAAGTCTGGTCTGAAGTTTTTTTGCTGTATGATGGCTACCTTAAAATCTGCTATTGTGTGGCCAGGAAGGCTGAAGTGTTCTCCTACAGGTTTTCATATATTGCCATTCCTAATATCTGACTTGTGTCCGTTTATCCTCTTATGTAGGGACTGTCCAGTCTGGCCGATGTACATAGCAGAGGGGCATGGCTGGCACATGATGGCATATATAACATTGGTGGACGTGCAGATGAATGAACCGGTGATTTTGTAGCTGGTCTGGTTAGGTCCTGTGATGGTGTTGCTGGTGTACATATCTGGACAGAGTTGGCATTGAGGTTTGTTGCATGGATTGGTTCCTGAGTTAGAGTTACTATGGTGCAGTGTGTGGTTGCTGGTGAGAATATGCTTAAGGTTGGTGGATTTTCTGTGGGTGAGGACTGCCTCCTCCCTCCCAAGGTCTGTGAAAGTAAGGGATCATTGTCCAGGAAGGGCTGTAGATCACTGAT
>NC_133785.1:811809-947530 GCF_003597395.2 Chelonoidis abingdonii | reverse complement strand
GGTATTAACATTAGGGAGGGAGAGGAATTATTTAAGCTTAGTACCAATGTGGACACAAGAAAAAATGGATATAAACTGGACACTGGGAAGTTTAGACTTGAAATTAGACAAAAGTTTCTAACTATTAGAGGAGCAAAGTTCTGAAACAGCCTTCCAAGGGGAGTAGTGGGGGTAAAAGACATATCTGGCTTCAAGACTAAGCTTGATAAGTTTATGGAGGAGATGGTATGATGACATAGCCTAAGTTTGGCAAATAATTTGGCAATTGATCTTTGACTATTAGCAGGTATATATGCCCAGTGGTTTGTGATGTGATGTTAGATGGAGTGGGATCTGAGTTACTACAGAGAATTCTTTCCTGGGTGCTGTCTGATGATTCTTGCCCACATGCTCAGGTTTTAGCTGATTGCCATATTTGGGGTCAGGAAGGAATTTTCCTCCAGGGCAGATTGGCAGAGGCCCTGGAGGTTTTCGCCTTCCTCTGCACTGTGTGGCAAGGGTCACTTGCTGGAGTATTCTCTGCACCTTGAGGTCTTTAAACCATGATTTGAGCACTTCAATAACTCAGACATAGGTTAGGGGTTTGTTACAGGAGTGAGTGAGTGAGATTCTGTGGCCTGCATTGTGCAGGAGGTCAGACTAGATAATCATAATGGTCCCTTCTTACCTTAAAGTCTATGAGTCAGATATGCATGAGGCTAAGTTTAAGAAAGAGGTCTCACGCATAGCCAGGGCCTATACCATTCAAAATTCAACAGGACAACTCAAAACTCAATAGGCAGCCAAGAATACATGGTAGGCCTCCTATGGAAACTGTAGTTAAAGCTGGTTGGGTACATGGGCTGCAGAAGCTGCCAGCGGTGGAGAAGTCCAGCTGAGAGGGAATTACAACAATACAGCCCTGTGCTCACATGGGGGGAAATGTTGCTGCTGTGAGGTTTTGATGTGCCAAAGACAAGTGTAGCCTGGTTCAACTGGAAAAAGAAACACTATTGAACCACGTCCAACCTAGGGGGCTTTGCATAGGAACGGTTAGCTTGAGTGTGGTGTCTGGAGACCTCTTCTGACTTTGTATTGGCTAATGAGTCCCTTCCATAAGTGATGAAACAAAGGAAGAGAGAGCATCCTCATGACAAAGAGCTTTACCCAGCAGCAAGATTTCCATTTCCCCAGGCTTAGCTCAGGGTAAAGTAGCTGCCATGCACCCAGCTGGCAATATTGTTCAAACTTTCCTCCAGAGCAAAGGCTGAACTTTCTGTGTTCATGCAGCCAGAGATAGAGAGTTATGTAGTGCCAATGTGCTAGGCCCACGTTTGCTACAAGGTCTTATGTGAGAGTTGGACAACCTGGGAAAAAGGATAAATCTTTAAGGAAAGCTGCAGTTCAAATTCTCTGCACATATTCTCAGCGAGCTGCAGATTTCAGAATTTTTAGTACTGCTGATGCTGCAAGAAGGCAGAAGAGTGAAGGCTAGAATGCAGTGGCTGCTCTGGGCAGGAATGGAAGGTCCCAAATCCTACAGCAATGTCTCTTTCCTACTTCATGGGAGGGAGCAGGGAAACAGAAGAGATTCTTGGTGCACCTTGAGGTTGGGATCTACGTGGGGAAAGAGTTAGAGCATGGTGAGTGGACCAACCCATTGCAGAGGAACCACTGACTCCAAATGGAGTGAGTGAGCATGGTGGGCTTCAGCATCTACAGTAACCCATGGACCACAGCTCACTGCTGAAGTTCCCAGTGCCCTTCTTCCTGGTGTGGAGGGGAAGGCAGTTCCTCTATGCAAAGCCCATTTACTCAGGCTTTGTGCTAATTTTCAGAACTCAGGTTGAGTTTGTGAAGGGTTAAAATCCACGTGCATTTTATGGATTGTGCCAGCTCTTTCTCAGACTCAAAGTCCAGAGTTTGGTCAAGAGACCAGAGGCCTAGCAAATAGTGATTAGCTAAGAAAAAGTTGGGGTAAACAGATAATCTTGTTTTGCTAAAATAGGCCTGGTCAGCAAATTACCAGGTGTTGGACCTAAGAACTAAATAATTGTGTTTTATTCAGAGTTGCAAACTGAACAAAGGATCCCTGTTCCTATTGTGTCAGTCTCTTCTGCAGGGAGCGTTCTTCCCACAGATCCAACCTTGAGTTTATGAAAAGTTGGCACATGTCAGTTTAAGATATGGAATCCTTCCCAGGGACCAGTGCCTGCCTTAAGACATAAAGGGGGCAATCTTTATTGTCATATATTTTCACTGTTTCTTTGCTTTAACTCCTAGGAATGTACCTGTTGGACAATCAAAGGAGTTGCTCCATCCCTATGGACCCCAAATCAGAATTCAACATATATATTTTATACTAACAACATTTTATCAAAGTGTTAATTACATGTTAACTTGCTAACTTGAGACCACGGGCGGAGACATTATGTAATCTTTTAACCATTGGCTAATGTGCTATCTTGTCTTGCTGCAAAACCTATCCCGTGGTGTGGAACTGCCTACCCCGTCACTATCCCCCGCCCATGGAAAAGCTATATATTCTATTGTAATCAATTGATTGGCAGCGTCTCTGAGCCTAATAAGCAAAGTGACACTCCACCAGCGCTGTGTGTAATAAACTCCTATGCTTGGCCTCTACACGGTGTGGATTTATGTCCTTCAGTTTGGGGACTCGTCTGGGATACAAGTTTGTGAGACAATTGAGGATCTGAGACTGAAATCCAAAAAGAGGTGAGTATGTTTACTTTACCACCTCATTAGCCCAGGGATAGAAGTCTTTCATCTCCTTTCAGACACATCTTGTTTCCTTTTTAATACGAGTGAAGGACGTTAGACACATGTAGTCCAAGCAGAGGGGTTGAATAAGGGTACCACTTGGGAGGGAAGACTTGTGCAAGAGGGTCATGTACTGTTTAAACAACTAAGGGGTGTGTTACAGAGGACTTGGATAAACCACCAGCAAGCTATTGGCTGTGAGTTAAGCCCAGGATTGGCTGGGTACGCAAGCGGTAGGCAGTGCAAACTGGTGGTCCATTTCCTCATTGCACGTAACATTGCAAGTCCTAGGGGAGTGCCCCCCCCCAGGCATGTGACGTACATGCTTTCGAATAGCACAAAGTCTCCAACCAATAAGGCCAGCAAGTGTGTGTAACTTAAGACCACGCGGTAAAAAAAAAAGAGTGGGGAGACGTCCTAATAAAACTTAATGCTGTGGAGAGTTGAGACCATAGCATAAAAAAGGGAGAAAAGTAACTCCTCATAAAAAGCTGACAGGTATTTAGGGGGGAAGATGTAATTTCCCTTCAAGGTCAGTAACCAGGGTGACTAAAAACCCATGGCATCAAAAGGAGAGGCAATAATCAGTCCTCGACAGTACTTGGAATATAAACATGTCAAAACTCAGCAGGCAGCAGCTAGAAAAGCAAACTACTCTGCAGCTGAACAAGAGGCATATCTGGTTACTTACTGGAATCATCAGAAAAGTGACAAAACAGACAAAGCAGTAATAGTTATATTGGATAGTCTTAACATAAAAGGAGAAAGAAACTGCAACTTTAAGATCTCAAAACCAGGCTCTGAAAAATAAGAGCCTGTCCTCTAAAATATGTAACTGGAAATTGGAAAAGATCCCAGAGTAAAAGAATCACCATGCCTGGGACACACCTCCAGACTGGGAGGGGGAGAGCACACTTCTGGCATTTGCCAGCCAACTGCTCCACTGATTAACTATCTGTGGGAAAACTCAGCACCACAAAGCAAAGGGGAGGAATCAGAACCCCTTCCATACATTTCTTCGCATGACAGGCCAAATCTGAGCACCCACAGAGATAATAAAGGAGCACCACACAGATTAATTGCCCCAGGGGAGCAAGTTCAGCATATGGCTCCAATCAAAACACAGCTAAGGAGGTTCAGAAATGTTAATGCGGAGGGTGAACCCGTAAGGAGACTTAGAACAGAAACAATTGAAATCTACCTTCCCTTCACCCCCCAGGAAAAACATGCACTACTGTCTGATTTACCTGAACTCAAGCATGATAACAAGAATACTGAGTTCTGGGACAAGCTGGATGGCCTGACTGAAATACATGGCCTCTATAGGAAGGATGTTCACATCCTGGTCAAGTGCAAGCAACCCAGAGATGTGTGGGAGAACCTAGATAATAAATAGAAGACAGGGCGCTGGGCTGAAGATCATAACCCTAACCCAGCGGGAGGGGATCAGGCTGAAGATCCAGCAGGAATCCCAAACCCAGACGCAGACACTGTACCAGAATTAAGGAATGCACTATCTGTTGTTCTAAGAGCCCAGACCACTAATTGGGGGGCTCTGAAGTTTGTGGTTCAGTAGAAGGGGGAGTCTGCCATGTCCTATGCTGAAAAGAAATGGAATGCATTCCGAGCTTATTCAGATCTGGAGAATATAACATTCTGAGACCATGATGTATTCCTTCAAATCCTAAAGGAAGGGCTGTCTGCAGATCACCAAGCAGTCCTGGCGTTATGTCTCTCAGTGGGAGAGACACACTCAGCAGTAATGAAATGGGCCACAGAACTAGAAAACAAAACAAAAAAAAAAACAAAAAAAAGGAAGGTAGCGGCAACCACATCCTCCAAGGAAATTGTATCGGTTCATGCAGTCAGAATCACTACATGCTTCACTTGCAATAAGCCTGGACATCTGGCACGTGACTGTAAAAATAAAAATAAAATCAAAACGTGCAGTAGTTGTAAAAGGAGCTCAGGGGAGTAATCAACCCCAGAGCTAGGTGCATTGAATGGGCCAAAGGGTCCAACCAGGAAAGATCATCTCACAATATAGCCCTGATTTCCAGTAAAATAGTAATAATACCAGAGTGGGGGGGGGAGTCCAGTAGAAACCCTGTGTTCCCTTCACCTTGAAGTGTGGGCAACAGAAAAACAAGATTGTGGGCTAGTAAACATGAAGCCTGTATCTGTAGAACCAACTCACGAGCCCACAGGCAGTACCCAATTGAACTGGGAGCCTTGGAGGCAGTTAAAGATATAGTCACTAATTTTTAATCCAGAGGGGTGATTAGAAAAACCACCTCCACAACTAATTCCCCAATTTGGCCCGTCAGGAAGCCAGATGGGACTTGGAAGTTAACTATATATTACATCCAACTTAACTGGGTGACTCCAAAGGCACATCCTGTCACTATTCTGAATTTGCTAACACCAGGACACTCACTATTTTCAGTCCTGGATGTAGCTAATGGATTTTGGAGTATTCCCCTGGCAAAAGAGAGTCAGGAGAAATTTGCATTAACAGCAGGAAACCAGCAGTACACTTAGGCCCGAGTACCTCAGGGGTTCCATAATTCTCCCTCCATCTTCCACAGGGCAATGGCAGAAGTAATAGCAAAAGTGCCTTTGGAAGGGAATACTGTGATACTGCAGTATGTAGGTGATTTGCTAATTGCCAGTTCAAATGAAAAGGACCATTTCAAAACCCTAAACAGACTGTTCATGCATCTTTGTGAGGAAGGATTTAAATTAAGCCCTAAGAAAGCTCAGTTGCAACAGCAGCATTTTTTATACCTAAGGCATAATATGTCACAGGGAGAAAAGGCACTCACAATAGACAAAAAGCAGGAGATTAGAGAGTTAAAGAAACCATGGATAGTTAAGGAAGTCCAGAAGGTCCTGGGACTCCTTAATTTCTGTAGAACCTATAAACCAGAGTACTCAGAGATGGGGAACCAATTCAAAACCTCACTAGAGGGGGAAAGCCTACAAATCGACAAGACAGCAAAGGATAATGAGAAGCCCGGCCTTCCTCACTGTGGCGGAGAGTCACAGTTCCCCGCAGAGACCCCCATACCCTCTCCCTCATGCAGAATGGACATGAAGAAGGTACCTAATGAAAAGCACTAAAACTTGGGAATAAAAATGTCAGTCACAGGCTTTTTGATATGCCCTGAAGTTTGTCAGAGATTTAGGGTATGTCCAGACTACCCGTATTTCAGCGGGTAGCGATCGATTTATCGGGGATATATATCGTGTCTTATCTAGACGCGATATATCGATCCCCGAATGCGCTCCCCGTTGACTCCGGAACTCCACCGGAGCAAGTGGCAGTAGTGGAGTCGATGGGGAGCCGCGGACGTTGCTCCAGCACCGTCAGAGATGGGAGGTAAGTCGGAATAAGATACTTCATAGCTGAAGTTGCATATCTTACAGCGACACCCCGCCCTAGTGTAGACCAGGCCTTATTTGCAAAAGCTTCATAGTAAGGGTGAGTCAGCTGTCCTGCTGAATACAACATTACATATAATGGAATACATGATGCAGCTCTTCTCTGTTTTACATTTTCTTAATCAGTATTTCTAAGATGAATTTATATTTTAAATGTACTCTTAAACCTTAAGCCAACATTCCAGATTACTACATATTTAACTCACTGAAAAAGACATTATTTTAATTAATCAGAGAGGTTTAGTGTGTTCATAACAATGTTCATTGCTTTTAGAAAAAGGGAACACTAATTTACTTTGTCTGATCTCCACAACAATAGACATGTTTATGAAATTTCACCAACTTTAAAAAAACATGTTTCCAAAGATTTTAGGTATAACAAGGATTTTATGTCTTACTAAGGTACTGATTTTGCTGGAGGGTTCTCTTAAAACTAGTTCATCAGATAGTCAGAATTAAAGAAAGGGAAACTCTTTGTCCAGCTATCTGGAAGGGAAGGACTGTTGTCCCTTTAAGGGCTCTCGTCAGTCAGGAGTCGGGGACAGGTGGTGAAGGGATGGACAGAAAGGCCAGGAAGACTTGGAAGCATTTTTTTTTTTAACTATAGTAATTAAAATGTTATTTTAGATAAGGGAGGTCTTCTGAAGGATTTATTTAAAAAACTATATATCTGAAGATCCAAAAACATTTAAGGCTAAAGATGATTGTGCATCTAAAAGTCTATGCAAGCATTTTTTAGAGATGTGATTTTATAATCTTCACCAGCTCACTAATGAAATATTTTTAAAGCAAATTTTAAACTAAGGTCCTGTAGACTGACATGTTCTGTGTAAAATATTACATTAATGCACAACTGTTTTTCAGTAAGTCAGAAACTGACAGTATAAAAGTTTATTTGGGCATAAGCTTTTGTGGAAGTGCCTTTGGAAGGGAATACTGTGATACTGCAGTATGTAGGTGATTTGCTAATTGCCAGTTCAAATGAAAAGGACCATTTCAAAACCCTAAACAGACTGTTCATGCATCTTTGTGAGGAAGGATTTAAATTAAGCCCTAAGAAAGCTCAGTTGCAACAGCAGCATTTTTTATACCTAAGGCATAATATGTCACAGGGAGAAAAGGCACTCACAATAGACAAAAAGCAGGAGATTAGAGAGTTAAAGAAACCATGGATAGTTAAGGAAGTCCAGAAGGTCCTGGGACTCCTTAATTTCTGTAGAACCTATAAACCAGAGTACTCAGAGATGGGGAACCAATTCAAAACCTCACTAGAGGGGGAAAGCCTACAAATCAGTTAGTAATATGGGGCGCAGAGCAAGAAGAGGCATTTATAAAAATGAAACAGTCTTTAGCCTCTACTCCCAGCCTGGGTTTACCCAATATGGAAAAGCCGTTCCACCTTTACTGCAGCCACAGCGGGACCCAGTACTCAGCTGTGCTAACCCAGCTTCATGGAGACAGACAGCATGGGATAGCATACCTATCTACCATAAAACCTCCTGTATCCCAGGGATTACCAGAGTGCGTGCTACGTGGGCTGTAAAAGCGTGTGAATCATACACTCTCACAGGGAAATTAGTGCTCCATATACCCCATACACTTATTGATCTCCTCAACACCAGGCGACTAAGATCTGTTACAGATGGCTGCAGGAGTCAGGGGGAATCAACACTGTGCTTGCAAAACCTAACTTCTCCATAGTAAGAGATAAGGAAATAAATGTAGTCAAATGTCTGAACGTAGAGGGAAAGGTACACAAATGTCTTATAGATAGAGAAAAGGAAGTGTTGAAAAGAATTAAAGAAGAGCCATTAGTGAATCCAGATATAGTTTTGCATGTAGATGAATCAAGCAAGTATGAAAGTGGAGTGCCACACACATGATGTGCAGTGATACTCAGTAATGGGATAGTGATAGCGTCAGGTCAGATGGAAGGATCAAAGTCAGCCAAAGAAGCGGAGCTAACAGCCCTCACAGAAGCTTTGAGAGTCGGGGAAGGCAAGACGCTCACTGTATATACAGACAGCAGATATGCATTTGGAGCAGTGCATGACTACATAAATGTGTGGTCACGCAGGGGTTTTATAACAACAACTGGCAAGCCAATTAATAATATAAAAACATTTCAAAGACTAACAGAAGCTGCCAAACTGCCATCAAAACTAGCAGTAGTAACAATAAAAGCACACAGTAAGATCTCAAGTGAGGAACAAAAAGGAAATTATTGGGCAGATAAACATGCCAAAGAAATTGCACAAGCAAGTCCTATTAAGGTTTGTGTGGCTAGAGTGCCAGAAGAGGAAGGGAATTTCAAATATCTGTATGCAACCATAAGCCCAGAAGAGACAAGTAAATTGGAAGAACAAGGCTGTGTGTATAAAAATCACCTCTGGTATGGGCCAACTGGGGAGGAGCTGGTAGCCCTGGAGTGCATACGGGCTCTACTGCTCCATGCCATCCACTCTCCAGCTCATCTGGGGTGGAGACAAATGAGGGCCGCCCTGGAATACTCGTGGTGGCCAGAAATGAAAAAAGATGCTTTGCAAGTTCTCAAAAGATGTGTGACATGTGCACAAGTGAATGTGGGTAGAAGGAAAAAGGTGCCTCTGAATCACCAACCACGACCAGAGGGATCATGGCAAAATTTGCATATTGATTTTACTGGATCCTTGCCACAAAGCAGAGAGTACACTTACATTTTGACATTTTTATCCCATGGGTAGAGGCATTCCCAACCAAGAACTGTACTGCTACAACAGTAGCTCGAATCCTAGCAGAAGAAATAATACCCAGATGGGGTTTGCCACTGTCAATAGACTCTGACCAAGGAACTCACTTTACAGGGAGAGTAATGAAGGAGACATGTAAGGCACTAGGACTAAAGCAAAGATTCCATATACCATACTACCCTGAAAGCTCGGGAACGGTGGAAAAAATAAACAGAACAATGAAAACAGCCTTAACAAAAGCAGTACCGGATACAGGAGAAGGATGCTCTCGTATGCTTCCTGCTGTATTGTATCGAATCAGAGGCAGCCCAAATAGGCTGACTCAACTGACACCCTTTGAGCTAATGACAGGAAAAGCAATGAGAATGCCTAGCACTGTGATCCTCCCTGTGGGGTGGTCACGGTTTTTTGCAGACAGGCTGCATAACTACATCAAGGCATTGGACAGAAAGTTGAAGGATTTTTACAACCAAGTGAAGAAAAACCAAACCCAGCTGAATCATAACAGCAGTCTGGACAAACCTGCATTTAAAGTTGGGGATTTGGTAATGTGTCCCATTTACCCAGAGGTTAAAGGAATTTTAATGCCAAGATGGCAAGGCCCTATGAAGGTCTTTCTGACTACTAATACATGTGCAAAGATTGGGGGAAAATTGGGAACATTTTGATGTCAACAAAATCAGTTAAAATTGTTTAAATCAGCATCTGTCAATACTAACAATATTTCCACAGATGTCTCCACAGGTGTCTCCACAGGTAAACAATAAGAGGTGAAAGAGAAAGAACAGAAGGGTGACCAGGACAACTAGAACGACCATGGGGAGGCTTCTGCTGTGGCTCCCGCCGTTCCTGTGGTGCATGAGGAAGAACGCAAGTAGTGTGCCATGTGTGAAGGGGACTACAAAGTCTTGGGCTATCCCTCATTTGAACACAATTACATGACATATTGCCACAATGGTTTGGGAGGAAACACAGAGACCTCGATACTGGAATACGTGTGGGACTTTGTGGGAAAAAACCCAAATACTCATGAAAGATAGTGTGCCAATTATACTGACATGGTACCAGTTGAGGCTGGGCCTGCTGAATCAGGATGGGGCTTACCACTTAAAGTACAGATGGAGGTAACCCCAAAGGCATGGCATACATTTGTTAAACGATGGCCCAAATTAGAATGTCCACGACCGGTAACAATTAACTGAGTTATCATAGTCAGAGTGGAACCACCCAACTGTGTGTCATGCCCTGAACAAATCCCTGTTCCCAAACCAGGATTAATAATGATAGGACCAGCACTACTCGTCCTCACTACAGGGTCGAGGTGCGTATTCCTTTAGAGGAAGTGTCATAAACAGATAGCTAAGGGTTAATGTTTCTTTTACCTGTAAAGGGTTAACAAAGGGAACCAAACACCTGACCAGAGGACCAATCAGGAAACCGGATTTTTCAAAGTGAGGGAGGGAACTTCTGGGTGTGTTTTGTCTTTGTTCTGCCTGTTTGTTTTCTCTCGGCTATGAGGGAAGAGCTTTTTTTTTTCTATCTCCAAGCTTCTTTCTACCCTTCTGTTCCCAAGTTGTGAGTACAAAAGGAAAAGCAATAGGTTTATATTGTATTTTGTATTTACATGTGTGGAGTTGCTGGAATGTTTAAATTGGATATCTTTTTGAATAAGGCTGATTATTCATATTTTCTTTTAAGCAATAGCCCTGTGTTATGTCATCTTGATGCAGTGATCATGTCATGTGTTTTTTCTTTCTTTTTTATATAAAGCTTTCTTTTTAAAACTTGTTGGATTTTCTTTTCCTAGTTAAGGCAAGGGGATAGGAATCTCTGTGCCAGGAGTACTGTCTCTCTCAGGGAAAGACTGGGAGGGGGCAGAAGAAGGAGGGGGGAAGGTAAATCGTCCTCTCTGTTTTGTATTTCAAGGGATTGAAGCAGGGAAATCTCCTAGTATCCCCAGGATGGGAAAATCTGGGAGGAAGTAAAGAGC
Source organism: Chelonoidis abingdonii (assembly GCF_003597395.2). Taxonomy (NCBI): domain Eukaryota; kingdom Metazoa; phylum Chordata; order Testudines; family Testudinidae; genus Chelonoidis; species Chelonoidis abingdonii. The sequence continues at coordinate 936,607 of NC_133785.1, read as the reverse complement.
AGGAAAGGAAGTGGGTTATTTCCTTTGTTGGAGGCTCACAACATCTGAGTCTTGGGGGTCCCCCAGGGAAAGGTTTGGGGAGACCAGAGAGTTTATCAGGTACTCAGAATCCTGATTGGTGGCAGCGAGATAAGATCCAAGCTGGTAATTAAGCTTGGAGGTTCATGCTAAGCACCCAGATTTTGGACACTAAGGTCCAGATTTGGGACAGAGGCTTATTACAGGAAGTAAACAGACAATGTGCAAAGATCAGGCCTCGAATGAGTAGAAACATTACTAGCCTAAAACCAAATTGGTAAGCGCTTAACTAGACAGAAGAGGGGATTACTAGATACCCTTGCAGGATGGTTTGGTGCAGAAAATTCTGTGTACATGCCCCTATAATGTTCTAATGAATCTGTCTAGGTTCAAAGGGGCCTTTACTGAGAAACTGGTGCACCCGGAGCTGGTCCAGATGAATGGTACCTACTGGTGTGTTACTGCCCAGAACTACTCCATTGAGCTAAATGTAAAGCCCTGCCCCTCGAGACATCCATCCGTGTGCATGACAGTCCCTCAAAGGTCAACCCTGACTGTTGACGGGACGCAGCTCCACTGTACTCCGCCAATGATGGGTAACCTAACATGGGATCCGGAATGGCACTACGGCAGTAAGTATCTAGAGGAGGGTCTACAGGTCGTGCAGGCAAAGATCGAGGAGTTGCTGGCCGAGGCCAAGAGGCATATTGGGAAGGCCGTCTGAGGTACACTCAGATAGGGGAAACCGTGGACCAGGCCAATGTGAAGTTCTCGAAGGCAAGGAACCAGGCAGTGGAGTTTAAAGCGATGATTATGGGCGATGCCATCTCAGGTGACAAGGTCCCCTGAGGATAGATCTGGGTGTCTTTGACATATTTTGTCAAATTATGTGGGGAGTGTCTATCCTGACATTCTTGATGGTACTGGTGCTTTATCAGTGACTCAGCAGTAGGCTGGGTACATTAAAATTGGTATATTTGACCTGGCGGGTTAGGGAACCCTAGGGTCAAGAGGAGGGACTGAAGCATTAAAATCCATGTGCATTTTATATAACAACCTGGTATATGGATTGTGCCAGCTCTTCTTAGACTCAAAGTCCAGAGTTTGGTCAAGAGACCAGAGGCCTAGCAAATAGTAATTAGCTAAGAGAAAGTTGGGGTAAACAGATAATCTTGTTTTGCTAAAATAGGCCTGGTCAGCAAATTACCAGGTGTTGGAACTAAGAACTAAATAATTGTGTCTTATTTAGAGTTGCAAATTGAACAGAGGATCCCTGTTCCTATTGTGTCAGTCTCTTCTGTAGGGAACGTTCTTCCCACGGATCCAACCTTGAGTTTATGAAAAATTGGCACGTCAGTATAAGATATGGCATCCTTCCACCTCCCTTCCCAGGGACCAGTGCCTGCCTTAAGACATAAAGGGGACAATCTTTATTGTCATATACTTTCACTGTTTCTTTGCTTGAACCCCTAGGAATGTACCTGTTGGACAATCAAAGGAGTTACTCCATTCCTATGGACCCCAAATCAGAATTCAACATATATATTTTATACTAACAACATTTTATCAAAGTATTAATTACATGTTAACCTGCTAACTTGAGACCATGGGCGGAGACATTATGTATGTAATGTGCTATCTTGTCTTGCTGCAAAACTTATCCCGGGGTGTGAAACTGCCTACCCCGTCTCCTTCCCCCGCCCATGGAAAAGATATATATTCTATTGTAATCAATTGATTGGCAGTGTCTCTGAGCCTAATAAGCAAGGTGACACTCCGCCAGCGCTGTGTGTAATAAACTCCTATGCTTGGTCTCTCCATGGTGTGGATTTACGTCCTTCAGTTTGCAATACTGGCAGTTAAAAAAAAATCATCTTCTGGTTTGGAACCTGAGCTACTTAATGATATTGAAAGAAAGTAAACATAGAAGCAGTTACACACACACACACACACTCATTTTTCTGAGCATCACTGAACTTCAAATCAGTTTTTCCTAAAATTTAGAAAATTCAAATGTCATTTCAAATATGTAAAAATGTATAACTAGTCTTAATATACTATGCTGTATCTAACAGTAATTTCTAGCCCTGATATAGTATTGATTATGCATATATTTAAAAGGAGATTACCAAAATGGGTAATTATCATCCTCATTTTTCTAGCTAGATAAACCAAGACATGTGGGGATTAAGTGACACATTCAAGGTCACACAGTAGTGAATGGCAAAACTTGGAACAGAACCCAATTTTTCTGTCTCCTATTCCAGTTCTTGATCCACTGGGAGATAGCAACCAGTTAACTGCCTCCTAATTAAAATGGCACTGTAGGTGTGTGCTGTTGGGGTCGGCCCTCTCTACACAAGTCCGGTGAGTCGGGGAATTAGCCTGGTGAGGCAGGAAACAGTCGAGGGCTCAGGCCCTCAGGCAGGGGCTGAGCAAATAGTTCAGTGACTGGCCCGGCCCTGGGTAAGGGCAGGTGGCAAGTGCTCAGTCGGGAGCTCAGGCCCTCAGGCAGGGGCTGAGCACAGAGTTCAATAACAAATTCAGGCCCTGAGTCAGGGCGGGCAACAAACAAACAGTTCAGAGATCAGGCCCTAAGGCAAGGGCTAAGCACAGAGTTCAATAACAAGCCCAGGCCCTCAGTCAGGGCGGGGCAGCAAGCAAACAGTTCAAGAACAAAACCCAGGCTCCTGGTCCTGAGCTTTGGGGAGAGGGGGAGACTGCCACCCGTGAGTTGGGTGGCAGGGGAGATGCAGGCCCACCCACTCCACTGCATCCCAGCCCCGGGCCCTGACAGCGGCAGGAGACCTGCTGCTGTGTAAGTGGGGATCCTGGCCGCAACACACTGACATCATCTCTGGGTGTGCCACAGCCAGACTAGAGTCGGCTGCCCCTGGGCTACTTCCGATCTCCCCCTCTAGCAGGACCTGCATCTGGTCGGCATCTTCTGCGGCATCAAGGACCATGGGCTCCTTGGGGTACTCAGCAAGCAGTAAGTTGGGCAGCTCATTTGGGTCACTTCTCACCTGTAGACTTACTGGCTTCTCCAGCATCTGGTCTGCGTCCAGCCTCAACGGGTATGGCCAGTCCTCGGGGCAGTCGCAGGCAGCAGGAGTCTTCCCAGCGGGAGCTAGGGCACCAGTGTCCAGCCTCTCCGGTGGCCAGGCAGCTTCTGAGTCCTGGGGCTGGGCTTTTATACTTCCTGTCCTGGACCTTGACCTCTGAGGGGCGGGCACAGGCTCCAGTGGCTCCACCCACTTTGGCATCCGGAGGGGCTCGTCCATCTCTGGGGCGGCTGGGAGCCAGGCCACCTCACTACAGGCACTAATATATCACCCCAGTATTGTATTACTTTCTATATGATTTAGGATCAAAGATGTAATGTCCAGCAGGACATAATTTTCAGACAGCAAATCTTACAATGCATCAAGTCTGAACAACCGACCAAGTCCAGTGATAAAGAACTGGACATAACCCTCTTCATCACTAAAGATCACTACACCAAAGATCACCAGAACGATGCTACACAACGTGAGGGTCTCCCTCCTTCTACCCTAGGAGCTAAGTTCCTATCCAGCACTCCCCGCCCAGACACAAAGGATCATGCCTGAGCCTCGAATATGAATTCCCTCAACCACTGCCCTAGAAACTATCCAAATACATCCTAAGGGACAGTTCCTCTGCTCCCAAACACTTACAGTCTAAATAAAGAAAGGTTGTGAGGACAAACAGAATCACAAAGAAGTACCTGACATCATAGAGCAGCTTGGTGGCAGTGCTGGGAAAAGAACCCGCCTACCTGAGTCTAGACCATTCTGCCTCCTCATTATGCATACAATGTAGTTGATACTCAGGAGGCAGGATGCATCCTGGCATACTTCCATCCAAAAAACCAAAAGACATCTAGAGAAAGTTTCTACCATAAAGGCTGTTCTATTTAAGCACTACACAGAAACCATTGTTTTCTTTCAGTAATCTATGAATATGTGATAAACTCCTCAACTAGCATTTCTGATACATACGTACGTATAAATTCCATCCCCCCCCCCCCACACACACACACAGTAAAGGCACTAGGTCTGCAGTCTGTGGCAGCAATTTTTCCCTCTAAATGTTTGTTAAGCACTCTGTCTATGCAATCCTTGAGTTTAAAGTCAAACCATTCTTGGTGTAAATTCTTCAGTTTTGGCCATGCTGGAGAAGCAGCATTTGATGCTGAAGTGGCAGCGGTTGGAAGAGATGGTGTGGCACTGTAGGGCTAGTACATTCAGAAATACCTAGTCCACCTTTAATGGGACTGGGTTTTTATCACTCTAGGATACTGCTGGTATTTATTACAGTGATGAATGCTAAATTCCTACAAATGCAAGCCGGCCTGATGAGCCTAAACAGACACTCTGCTACTGCATCAGCTCCTTTACATACATTACAGATGACAGCTCAGAACAAGTCTACAAATAGGCCTTTCTTCTGCTGTCTCTTGGAGCATTGCTAATTAAGAATGAATTGCCTTCAATAAGATTCCAGCAGAGCAGGGAATGTGATAGTGGAGATGCTTCTGCCAAATTTCACTCCTGTATACTGCTAGTGAAAAGTATGGAAGAGGGGTGGGGGGGTTTTTGTAGTTGTGTTGACTAAATTTAACTATATTCTCCACATTTCAATTTTTAAAGTTAATTTAGTACTGGATCACAAACTCCCTTTATTAAAACATTTTCTTAACAGTTGACTCAGCACTGCTTCAATACCTGTAAATTTATATTTAGCAATGCAAGGAATAACAAGTGCTTTAGCTAATAGACTTGAAAAACATGAGTTGAATTTTTAAGAAAACAGAACAAAACTACTACATTATTCTGCAGTAATGGTTCATCCTGCTATGCCCTACAATAGCAACATCGCTGTGTTTTGGGTGATAAAAAATGGAGCATGCTGGAATATTACAATATGTCCTCCTCGCTAAAAATATAATTGTGTGTACAGCTTAGGGTGTGAACTTCTTTGTGTCTACCATATTTCAAAAACAACAAGAAGTCCGGTGGCACCTTAAAGATTAACAGATTTATTTGGGCATAAACTTTCTATAAGGTGCCACGGGACTATTTGTTGCTTTTTACAGATCCAGACTAACATGTCTATCCCTCTGATACTAAAATTCATTTGCAAATTTAACACCATTAATTTGGGCTTGAATAGGGACTGGGAGTGGGTGGCTCATTACAGAAGCAGCTTTGTCTCTCCTGGAATTGACACCTCCTCATCTATTATTGGGAGTGGACTACATCCACCCTGATTGAACTGGCCCTGTCAACACTGGTTCTCCACTTGTGAGGTAACTCCCTTCTCTTCATGTATCATTATATAATGCCTGCATCTGTAACTTTCACTCCATGCATCTGAAGAAGTGAGGTTTTTTAACCATGAAAGCTTGTGCCCAAATAAATCTGTTTGTCTTTAAGGTGCCACTGGACTCCTTGTGGTTTTTGTGGATACAGACTAACATGGCTACCCTGATACTTGATATCATATTTCAAACACTTTTAATATGTAGCAGCACGTGATGTGTATGGGATGGAGGCACTAAATTACCATAGAAGGAGGCAGTAGTTGCCACTTTCTAACTTAGACTCTGATGAGATCAGTTGGACAGCTGAAAGAAGAAGGTACATTTCTAAAGTGCATCACGAATAAGAACACTAGAGCCATGTGTAATTTGCTGTTGGCTGAACAGCTATTTTTCCCCATATCAAATTAAAGCTAAAAAGGAAAATCAATCACTAAAGTACATTGTAGCAAACAGCACAGATTATCCTTCAGTTTATAAAGCTCTGAGATGCTAACAGAACAAAAAGCAGCAGGTACAGATGCCTACTTTGCTGGCACGAATTTCAAAAACCAACTACTGATGAGTGTGGCGAAAAGATAAGAGAAGACATACTTGCCCAATTTGCTGTCCTCGTTTTCCAGCAATGGATGGTGTCTACTTGATTGTCAGGAGAGAGGAACATGAGTCACAACAAACAAATTTGCTGGCAAAATCTTATGGGGAAAAAGAAAACCTCTCAGAAACTCCTGTTAATGGTTTGAACTCTAAATTGTCATAAAGCACATGACTATTATTTAGAACATTGTAGAATATATCCAGTATACCAGTAGAAAAGGCCCTATGCATAGCAAAGCTGGAATTGTTCCTGATGTCAATGGGATTTAGGCTCCTAAGTGCCTAAATCCCTTTTGAAAATGAGCCTTAGGCATTGCAATGCTGAGCGTAGCAATGCCTAAATACGCTGAGCCCAGCAGTGCTTTAAAAATCTGGACCTAACACTTATAGAATTATAGAGATCAAATCATCCCTGGAAATTGTCTGTGATACTAAAAGAAAGTCATTTCCATGATGGGTCAGTGTGTTTTTGTTTTTTTGTGGTTTTTTTTGCAAGAGAAATCAACATTGAGAGGAAAGTTAAAGATAAATAAATCTAGAGAGACATTGAGAAAAGGCAAGTCAGAGAATAGGTAGACTTCTGAAGTAAATAATGTATAAAAGGTGCAAGTTTAGGAACGTCATCCAAAGGAAAGATAATGGCAAATGCCCCAGGGCTCAATTTGTGCAAGTTGTCTAATATTCAGCGCTGGTGTAATTCCATTGGCTTCAAGTGAACCTAAACCAGGGATGGATTTAGCCCATTGACTTGGAAGGAAGGAAGATAGTTTAACTGAGGTTAAGAATTGCCATTCTGATGATCTATGGCAAGTGCAATGTGCTGGGTATCAATTTTTAAAAGATTCCTTTGGAAGTTCTAATTTCAACTTGGCATATTACTTTCTGTGAATGTTTTATATCTAGAAGAGCTACTCCTGCAGCCTGATGAGAACTATGTTTAAGCTAGCAAAGTCATGAAGCGAAGATGAACCCTGGCATCAATAGGATTCATTACCAGATGCCATACTTGTTACTTATCCCAATGAAGAGGCAATGAAGAGGTATTTATAGTGTAGCAATATCTATATAAATGAATTTGAAGAAAAGCAGTGGTACAATTATAAGTAAAATGTTATTAATAAGTATCAGGATTTATTAATTTAAGTTTAGTGTCCGTAGTATTTTACACTGTAAAGGCAGTGTCATCACCAATTACAGATGTTAAACATAAATTATGTTTAAAGGAGGGGAAAAGACCCATTGAGAAGAAGAATTTAATTGACCTGAGGTGACAGCCAGAATTTATCTATTTATTTAGCATATTAAAGGACCCAGTATAGTTTTGTACTTGCAGTTTTCACCCAGTGCATCATTTTGGGGCCAGTCCTGGAGCTTCTCAGCACACAGACCTCTCCTGATGCTCCTGATGACTTCAATAAATATCTATAAGTGGAGGGTTTCCAGATTTGGGCCATAAGGGTAACATTTTCAGTGGAGTTTAGGAGCCTATGTGGCTTAGGCACTTAAGTGCCTAAGGGCGAATTTTTCAAAGGTACAAATGGCAATTAAGCAACTAGCTCCTTTTGACTTTCAAGGAGCATTAGGTGCCTCACTGACATTTGTGCCTTTGAAAAAAACATTCCCTCAAGTTACTTAATCACTTTGAAAATTGTACCTGAAGTGTTTTCTCCTCATCAGCAAAGGATTTCCTTTGGAGGAAGAAGAAGGTCCTCCTTATTTCTCTTTTAAAGGCCTGATTTGCAGCAGTGCTGAGCACCTGCTGTTCCCATTGATTTATCATTGGTATAATTATTTAATCACGTTGATTACAGTACTGCCAGGATGTGCCAGTCAGAGGACACCATTGCACTGGGCAATGCACAAAGACATTAAAAATCAATCCTTCCCCTGGAGAGCTCACAGTGTAGGTTAAAACACAAAAAGCAGATGTAACATAAGACGGAGAGAGAAGAGAAGCAAGACAATGATAGCAGTGATGGAATTCAGTGAGTCACATAGACTAGCTGTGTGCACAATCTCAAGGGATTTTTTAAGGTCTAAATAAACAATGAATATTAATGATGTCAACAATCCCTGCTGAGCACCTGCCTGGCTATCATCATAGAAATCCTGGCCCCATTGAAATCACTCACAAGGACTTCACTTCAGGTTCTTAAGCCAAATCTGTTATTCATACTGTGAAATATTAAGATTGGCTCTAGAATGATTAATCTGGAGATTCTGAACTCATTAGCACTTATTCCAAAGTTTAGTAACTGCACAGAAGATGTTTCAGAGTTTAGAAGCCTGGAAAGTCTGATGTTAACTGATATGGGGCTTAGAAACTTCACAGTGACTACTACAGTATTTATAGCCACTTTCACAGTCAATCCAGAGTTTTAGATCTTTATAACTTCTAAACTCTGTAATGGTGACTTTGAAACTTAAAAGTTCTGTTGTGTTAGGCAGAGACTGCAGCTTTGCATATTTTAATAGGCTATAGTGGCCAGAAGCTTAAATATAGCCATTGAAAGCAGAGTCAAGTTAGAGCAGTTTTAAGGCCACTCTAACATGTACCTGGGATGCAGTCCAATATAGACTGATTCCATGATTAAAGCAGGAGGAGGAAGATCATTGATTAATCTCATATATTCCCCAGATTAACCTCTTCTGGCAAACCAAGTGTGCAAAATTCAGGCCAAAGTGAACTATAACAAAGTTGGAGGGGACTTCAAGATCAGAATGAGAAAGGAAACTGCCTTACAACTTTAATTATGAAGACACTACTGTGGCTCCATATCCATCACTGCATTTATCTTTCCATCCAAAGTGAAATTACCTAAGGTTCCATTAGCCCAGGATGGAAGTACTTTGGGGACCCAGGTCACATGCTTGTGAGCATGTATTGTTTCAAAGCCACACCCAGATTAGCCTTGGGACGTTGACTGTTATTTCACTGGGGGTGAAAATCAAACCCTATAAAGGGCCATATTTTGAGGACTTAAGTGATGAATAAGCCAGGTGGCGACCCTCTGCAGAGGAGAGAATTTCACTCATGTGCATTAATTGAGTCTGTTCATAGAACCAAGCATCAAAGATGTCACAGCCTGAATGTCTCTCTCACCACTCAAAAAATTTGCAGTATAGTGTCAAAAGTCTTAAGTGTTATTAACCCCAGTGTATAGAAGGCCAAGAGGATTCTAAACTCTGGGTCTCCAGGTATCCATAAAAGAATGCTGCCATTATGCCCCAGGTCTGTTCAAGGTCTTCTTTTCTCTTACATTCTCTAAATGTCACTGAACAGCAAGACATAAAATATGCATCAGTTAGAAAAAAACCCCAAAGTTAACATATCCAGTCATATCAACCTCAAATCTACACTGGATGTAAAGAGTAGCACAACTGAAAATGAGAGAAGAAATTTTATTCAACCAATGTTGGAACCTATCCCTAAGTTAGAAATTTACAGTGCTGCAACGCCTTATTTTTTAAAAATCTAGTTATTTGTGGTAGATATAAAGAATGCTGCAAATGTAAATGACTTATCTCAATTTTACAAAGCAAAAAAATGCAAATAAATTAGCATTAATTCAGCATTAAGGTGAAGAAAACAAGTACTTAAATGTCAGTACAAAACAAAAATTTAAGTTGTGCCAAAAATGTGACAACTTAACTACTCCACATTGCATGTAGAGCATCTATTAGTTATGAGAACAATATATTAAGGTTTCGATTTTACAAGGGAAGCAAGAATGGAAAAAAAATATATATACTGTCAATGTGAAGAATAGATACAAGATTCCTGAATCTCAATATTACACAATACTAGGTTTTTATATTTAAGGTTCCTGTTTTAAAAAATAAAGTACAAGAAATATGTACCTACTGTTTTCATGTAATTTCTTACATCCCATGGTATTTTAAGTTCTTCATATCTCCAGGCCTGCTATCTCTAACATATATTCTCAACATACCTTATATACTTTGCTTCTTCAGAGAGGCATGTAAGATTCTGTCAGCTCGCTAAGCTTACAAGTTCTACCTGCTTCAACACCACAATAAGGCATCCTTAACTTAGGCATGTTTAAAAATATGTTCTATCTTGCTGAAAGCCAAGGACCAAACATAAAATCAGAGGAACTAGGTTTAACCCAAAGAGGATTATTTTAACTGCTGTTTTCTCTAGAAGCAGCACTGTTTTATTATCCTTTGGTTTTATTTTAATAGTGTGTTTCAATGGGACCTCTCACCACAGTAAGTTATTCCTGTGCATAAATGTTTGTGGGATCAGGTCCTAGGCTGATACTGTTACACGCTAAGTGAAACCTTGTTATGGGTTGAGTTAAATCCCACACTGAAAATGATGGGTGTGAATTTACTCTTCAATCAACATAACTGTGAGCCTAAACCTCTACCTAAGACAAAAAGTTGCATGAATGCACTCAGGCTGAATGTATAGTTTTGGTAGGTGCATGGGGGAAGGCAAAACTGAGGACAGACAAGAATGGAAAGAGAAGGAGAAGCAAAAAAGCCAAGCAGGAGCATGTAAGCAGTGTCATGACAGATTTTCATTACCAATCTGCTTGGATCATCAGATGATCAGGCTGACGCCGCAGGATCGTTTGGGAAGGAGATGACATAACAGACCAAGTGTTTAAATGTTAAAGCTTTATTAATAAAATAATAAAATACAGCAGAGAGTGCTGGGAACACTCCCACGTCACTCAGGGGAATAAAGAAAGCATTACAGCCTCAAGCCCTAACCCCCACTTTCATACTCACACACGCACTACCCAAGACTGGCCAGGCCTGGGTGTAACATAAGAAGAAGAGGGGGATGGGTGGATGGGAGTTCTTGCCCTGGGCCCAGGTCGTCCGGGGAATCCGCTGTAATCTCCTAATTGCTCCAGGTCTCAGGAAGATTTTTAAGTCCTGGATTCCTTTTTGGGGGTGTTGACGTCCAGGACCTTCTCTGCCTGGTGCTCTTTGTACCAGTTCCAATTGGCTTGCTGTGGCCATCTCGGCTCCCCAAAACAAACTGGCTCTGAAGAATTTGTTTTCCCTTCTGTTGGCCTTCACTCTTGCTGCTTCATTCACTCTGTTTTTGCTGCTATCTTTGCAGCTTTGCTCCACTTAGTTCTTCTCTTCTCATGACTGGGCAGCAGTAGATTTGTCATCAGTAGATTTTCTTGTTGAGCCCATGACTCTGGGCTGGGGCCAGCATCTTATCTTCACGTGGAACTAGCTAAAATGCCGGGTTAACCCGTTCTTTGCTTTTTTCTTTCTTCCCCCCTCTCTTGGCCTCTCGTACACCTGCAAAGGAATCTTCCATATCCCACTCACACACCTTTGACCCTCCCCAAAATGCTTTGCGATGCTTGCAACAGCGTTAGCCACATACAATGCTGATCTGCCTTTCCAGTGGACTCCCTGAGGGAGGGGGCCAATGGAGTATGATAGTGTCACCCTGGAAGAAGGTAATGAGAGACCTTTTGAGTCTGTTACTGGCTAAAGAGGATTGGGGGCTGTAAGCAAAGAAACTACTGTTTTTGTTTTTCAGAGACACCAGACTTGGTGGTACATTCCTTGTAAATGAAGAAGATGGTATCAAATCAAATACCAGATTCCCTCAATTTCTACTTTCAACTGGAACGTCCCCAGGGCTTTGAACAGTTGCTCAGGTTGAAAATGGGTAACAATACTAATAAGTAGATGTAACTCGTTTCAGATATTTTGATTTAAATGCATTTGTAATCATAAATATATTTATATTTTTAAACCTCATACATGTTATTAAGAGCTTAAGGCAGGGGTAAATCAATTATTCTTTTGTCAAGGTCCAAATTCCTTGGTCAAGATATAGACATGATCGAGACTCTAGAGAAAATAATACAAAATAATAATAAACATGATAATAATAAGTAAATAAAAAGATTTCACGGACTGTTCAAAGGCATCTGGCAGTCTGGATTTGGCCCACAGTCCACCTACTGATTACCCCAGCTTAAGGACTCAATCAGGAATTGTCAAGAGCCTTCTGTAAGGAAAAGGACATTGTTCCCCTCTTTGTGGGAAATATCCTGCACCAGGTCTGTACAGTGAGCCTAGCCAGCACATTGGACTGTCAGAGCCAAGGGTCCACCGACTCCCAACCCTTTGAGTACATCTACACTGCAGCTGGCAATATACTTTCCAGCTCGGGTAGATGCATATGCACAAGCTTTGATTGAGCCAGCATTCTGAAAATGGCAGTGTGGCCACAGGGGCACATGCAGTGGCTCAGGCTAGCTATCCGAGTATGTACCCGAGGTCTAGGTCGACATTGTAGTCTTGTGGCTAGCCTGAGCCACCACTATTATAGCCATAGCTACAATGCTATTTTTAGCATACTAGCTTGAGCAAAGCTAGCCCATGTTCGTCTACCCAAGCTGGAAATTACATCTCCGGTCGCAGTGTATATAAGGATATAAGAATAGCTATACTGGGTTGGACTAATTGTCCACCTAGCCCAGTATCCGGTTTCCTCCAGTGGTCAGTGCCAGGTGCTTCAGAGGGAATGAACCAAACGGGGCGATTGTTGAGCGATGCATCCCCTATCATCCAGTCTCAGCTTCTGGCAGTCGGAGGCTTAGGGAGACCCAGAGTACGGGATTGCATCCCTGACCATTGTGTTGGACCTATACTCTGTGAATTAAGTACTTTATGTATATGGCAGGGAGAGGAGTAGGAGGGGATGTAGTAGCCCACAAATCCTGCTCTCCAACCCAGATGTTCTGCGTAGCCAGCACAAAAGAGTAATAGGGTGTGTCACACAACATACAATCACCCTGTGGAACTCCCATGCAAGGTCAAGCAAACTAGGCCACTCTGCCTCCATGTTGTTAAACAGTTTTGTTTTTGAATTGCAACAAAGGTGGCTCCTCAGCACAATTTTACCACAGACTGGCAGTTACACAGGGTTTGTAACACTGACCTGTAATGTGAGTCTGTGATTGTGTTGCAAGGGCTGAACTCAGTGGGACTGCTGTGACAGCCTTAAGGCAAGACACCCGTTGGCCCCTCTGGGTTGGCTTCTCCATGGTGCTGTGCTGTTCACATAGCTCTTGTGTGTACATAGCTCTTTATACACATTCTTTCTTAATCCTTTGCTTCACTGCTACTTTGCTAACTGCATCCTGAAGTCCCCTTTTCTGTTTACCAATCAGAACACTGGCCAGACACAAAAACAACCCATCTACGTGTCCATTTGATTGGAACAAAATTTGGCTGCTGCCCAATGGCTTGCTCAGGAAGTGTTTGGGTTGCATTAGAATGAAGGGACTAAAGAAACTTTCTGAGCTGCATTCAGAAACTTATGTGAAACATGGAGTACTGTAGTGAATGGCTTCAAATCTGTATACTACTTCAGAGCAGAAGCTGTCAGGAAGCAATTTTATCTTCAACATCTACTACATTATTTTATTCCCAGCTCATGTGGGTTTAAATCACATATTCTATATTTTAAATCTATTTTACATTCATGAGAGACAAGACTCAAACATTCAAGGTAAAAAATAAAGTATCTATGTCAAGAGATAGGAACATCTGTGTGTAGAAACCTCTAGCATTTTTCCTTTTTTTAAGTTTTGGGGTACACAGGATTTTTTCAAGTTTCATTAAATATTTTCTCCTGTGACAAAGTTCCTCTTCTACTTTGGTGGGTCCTGCGCTTATTGGCGGATTTGTTCACCTCAGTGATCTTCCCCTCTTGTGGAACCCACAGTCTGGGTCAGCTCCTCCTGTGTCTGATCAGGAGTTGGGAGGTTTGGGGGGAACCTGGGCCCGGCCTCTACTCCGGGTTCCAGCCCAGGGCCCTGTGGATTGCAGCTGTCTGTAGTGCCTCCTGTAACAGCTGCATGACAGCTACAACTCCCTGGGCTACTTCCCCATGGTCCCTCCAAACACCTTTTATCCTGCACACAGGACGCTCCTCCTGGTGTCTGATAATGCTGGTCCTCCTCAATCCTCCAGCAGTCACTCTCTCCTCTCAGCTCCTTGCCTCGTCTGCTCCTCACCACATCTCTTCTCTCTGGCTCCCCACTGCTGACGGGGGGTGAGTCCTTTTTAACCTAGGTGCCATGAATTAGCCTGCCCTGATGGCTGCAGGTTTGCTAATTAAAGTAGCTATCTCCACTGCTTCTAGAAAGGTCTTAATTGGCTCCAGTGCCGTTGATTAACTGGCGCAACTGCCATTTGGTTACCATGGTCCTAGGATTGTTTAGCCTGGGGCTAACATACCTGGTTCTCAGTCTTTACTGTAGCCATCTGGCCTTGCCCCATCACACTCCTTAATTTAAAACATTATTTTACAATGCCAATTTAATTGTTAAAATAGGAACCATTTCCTCACCTGTTGTAAAGTGGCTTATATTTGCTGAAAATCTGGCCAAATGTGTATTTAATAGTGTGGAAGCTTTTACTATGGAGAAAAAGACTCTTGTTTGAAAGTTAGTTCTCCTTCTGCTTCTGGGACTACCAAGGAAATAAAATAATAAATGACCACCACCATCCCAGGACCTCCTCACTCCCATTCTGCAAGAGATAAAGGACACTTATACCTCTAGAGTTCCAACTTCTGCCCTCAGTCAGAAATCCAGGATCTCTGTATGGATTCTAGGTTTGGTAAAACAAGTTGTCCCATTGCTACATATTTCTGTGAGTTATTGTTTTTGACTTTCAAACAAAAAGTATAAAATAATAAACCTTTGGATGTCCAGCCTTGATATCTTTGGTAACTGAGTGGGAAGAAACCATCAAAACTCTAATGTGTGCATGGCTTGGCATAAAATGCTCTTTAGTCATGATCTCTTTTATATTCTCCTAAAAGTCACACACTCACCGAAAATTATTTTGATACCAGTTCTGTTGATTTAGTATAAAAAGGTGTAACAGATACGCAAAAGAGTCATTCAGGCTGCTGTATCATGTTAGTGAAGCCTAACTCAGCAAAAGACTTGCCTAATATTTGTATAATCCCTACCCTTGGCATTATCAAAATGGCCATAAAACCCCGAGATCTATTACATGTTATACATGCTCCTTGGAACAGAAAAAAACCACAGTACCTTGGATTGAGGTACATTGAATTTCTGTTATTTGCTTAAACAGATTCTATTCTTTAATGTACTGAAATGACACATTAAACTTAAAACAGCTAAATAACTTGACATGCTCTTCCTCGGAAGGATAATAGATTTGTGTGATTGGAGCAGAGTTTAAAAAAACAAATAAACAAAAAAACACAAAATGGAAAAGGATCGAACAAGAAGATGCCTTGATAATTTTATTTCCCACCCCTCTGTTCTACAACTAGCTTCTCACACTTCTGTGTTGTGCCACAATCTTAGAATCAGTTGTTTCCCACCTTGCATTTACTACAAGATGTATCCCAGGGCAGTCTGCATACAAAGCTTGGCCCTGATTAACTTGCTCATCTTATTGATATCCACAATAATCCATGTTTAATTAAATCAGCCAGAAGGCAATTCCTTATATTTTCATTTTTAAAATTATAGAAGCACAACCTGCAAGTGCTTTATTCACTCTGGTGCCATCACATTCAGAAATGTCTCAGATAATGCAGATCAATGGGTTATGGGGAAATCTCAAAGCCTATTATATTTGTTATAGGAAATCAGATGCGTGTTCAGTACTTAATTAAGAACAAGCAATCCCAAAAGATATGAAGTTCTGAGATCATTATGCACCAGAATTTGTATCTGTACAGTCAAAGAATATACATGTAGTCCAGAGCCATGTACCATCTTGTAATTATCATACATTTTACTAGAAACGTGAAATAGGAACAGAGGATTCTTGCCATATCTTATAAATGAAATGCCTGTTCTGTTTCCCTTTTGGTAACAAAGGTTCTAACTGGCAGACTGAAATATGTAACAACAGTCCTGTAGCTTACCAGATATAAATGTGCATTCTACAGAATGTCAAAATGCTTTAAATATTCTTCTGCATAGCAAAGGTATGGAGCTGAAGATAGAGACAGATGGAGAACTCCGGTGACTTAGATATGGAAATTTTGGAACAAAAGAGGCAGACCACTAGTATTTAATAATGTTTTCCAACTCTCAGCTATTTAAAAAGTGTTGACATGCATGTTCCAAAGGACTTTTGGGAGCTGTACTGGGAAGTGAATACCAAAACAAATTATGAATTTTAGTCTTGTCTCAGAACTCAAACATTTTGTGGTTAAGTCATCACTATTTATGTTTTAATTCTCCTCCACCACCTTCCCTCCCCAAACCTGAATCACCTGATAACATTTGCATTATTAAATTTATATTTTAGTACATCTCCCATCTGGAATCTCACTTAGCCAGGCTCCAGACAAAGTCTCCAAAATTATTTTTTTTCTAAAATAGGACGCAAAATTAATTCCTAGATTTCCAGATCCATGGAGTATATTTGCATTTTGGACTAGACAATAGATGAAGTCTCAATAGTGCCATCAATTGGGAACTCTCTTTCACATAAAGCTAGGCAACATTTTTCAACTGAAGTTAAGCCATAGTGTCCAAATCACCACATCCATCCATCTATCGCTGAAGGGCAAGAGGCCACACCTTCCAGTTAACACATTAAAGCATCCAGGCATGAATCAATTTGTTCTTTTACATTTGTTTCTCTGTAGGCTTATGCCTTTATTAGAGTGCATTGGAACACAGGATTTGCCATAGTGGATCAGACTACTGGGCCATCAACTCCAGCATCATGCCTCTGGCAGTGGCCAGTGCTAGACTGATTCAGACAAAGCAAAAATTTGCATTATGAATCAGGCCAATTACACAATGCTCTAGGAGGAATGAAGACAGACAGGCATAGAAAACATGCTATTCTTCTCCCCAAATCCCTGTCTTCCAATTCCATTGGGTGCTCAGATTCAGCTGTAATTAGGCAACCTGAAGACCAGTCATTTCTTCCAAGGGAAACCTTCAGATGGGTCAGAAATCTTTATGTGTTGCAATTTGTAGAATTTTTATCATCTGTGTGGCTGCAGGAGAGATTACCCCCTGCAGAAGATGCTATCTCCAATACCTATGTTTCTCTTGAACTCCACAAAGAAAGTTCATGCATCTCAGTACATCCATGGATGGCAAGGGCATTCATGCACATGCCCAGTGTCTACTCATCATTCCCTTGCTTCCTCAGTCTCCATAGCAGCACATGTCCTTCGGAAGCCATTTCCAAAAGGCTCCATACTTATGGCATTTCCCAAGCCCCAATTCAGAGTGCAGGGGGAGCATCTACCTAAAATAATGGATGTGAAAGTCAACCCCATTAGACACATGAAAATCCACACAGGATTGCTACCTTTTCCAGCATCACATTCCGTCAATCACCGAGACCCATTCCTCCCTACACAGTCCAAATATGGCAGTGCCCCCAATGTATGGAGAGGGTTTACATTCAGCCAGTTTGGGAAGAGTGGACAATGCTATATTAATTACTTACTTTAAATGTATTTATTCTGATTGGTTTAAAAATGTGCCCATCCATTGCTCTGAGCAAGGTAAAATACCTTTAAAAAACTACAAATCTTACGAGTGAAATCAGACATTGCTTTGTGCCTAGTCATCCCTTCAAAATGAACTGAAATCACTGCTGATGCCTACCTTGGCTCACTAAACCATCTATCCTTTCTAATTCACACAATCCAAAAGCTTAAAACAGCAGATGCCCACACAACCACTTACATGTGTCAATTACTGGGCACAATGAGCATTTAATTTTTTATTTTTTTTTAAAAGAGTGGTGTTGGAAGCTAGATCAGTGACCTAAAGTCCCTAAGACACACACGGACTCTCAATCATACCATCCCACCATCTTTCACATTCTGTGTTCAGATATCCCCTATTATTTTCCCCCTTTTTCCTACCTTCAAGAATATCTTCATTCTTTCCCCAAATAGCCTTTAAGAGTATCAGATCATTGCTATAAATTGTCGTCTGACATTTTCATTCCAGTGTCTAGAACAAAGAGGTTTAGAGAAATTTTGAAAAGCCTCAACTAAACATCCAAATTTTTGGATGCATATATGCACAACAACTGAGATTTTAAAAGATGACTAGTATTTGGGGAAAAATATCTGAATTTCAGAAAGCACTGTGCACTTGATCTCTGGAAATCATGCTCCATCAAAGTATGCCAAGTTGGGCACCCAAAATGAATAGTTATGTTTTAAAATCTTGGCCTTACCATTAAAAGATTCATCTAGCCCTCCAACTGATTCATCTCTTCCCCAACAGGGACAGACCTTTGAGCTTCACTTTCAAAAGCTTAATAGAAACTTAACCAGTAGTTTTGTCATATTGCTCAAACATCCTTTAAGCAATTTCACAGAAAGTTCACTGAAAATCAAATTAAAATTAATCAACAATTCATTGTTTTAAAAAAAGTCAGGAGGTTGTTGCCATTTTGGCAGGTAATGACACAGGAATGAAGTTAAGTTGGCTGAGTTGTGACCAATGGAAACTAAAGCTTGTCCGCACTCAGAATCAATATGCATTTAAACATAGTGCCCTAACAGGCTCTAATCCAGGGGAATATTTTCCTAAAATGGTCCAGTCACCTTGGGGGTTGTCTGAAGAAAACGTGATGCTATGCCAGGGCTTAGGAAAGAACAGTGTTTGAACGTGTTTGGTTCCAGCCATTCTAGCTGACCTAATCTGTTTTGAAAGCAGCACAGCAGCGGCCATGTTTAAGCTTTGTTTTAATGACAGCTGAGCAAAATAAACTGAAATTTGAAATTTCAGATTGAAAAAATAGATCAAAAAAGTTTTGCAAAAAAATAAATCCTATTTTTTTAACCAGCTACAGAGTTCGTATTTAAAATAAATAAAAATAATGAAAAAAAATCAATAAAGAAAGGGACTAAACTTCCTTGAAACTTCTGACCCATTTTTTCAGCCAGGTCTGGATTTTGATAGACCTTTAAAATAAAGAGCCACTCTGAGTTCAAGTGGGACCTAAACAAAAAGGGAACAAAAATTCTTGGGCTTCTTCTACTCCCCTATTAAATAAAGCAAAGTAACAACTCAGTGGACAGTGAAAGTTGTGTTCAATGGCATAACAACATGTGAATAAAACAGACACAACATCAATGACTTAAAGTGCTGATTCTGCCATGCCACGTGGACTGTGTATAAAAACTAGGGTTGGTCAAAAAAATACCATCAAAACTTTTTTGTTGATAGGGAAAACAGGGTTTTTGACAAAATGAAAAATGCCATTGAAATTGTCTGCTTTCCTTGATTTTTGTTTTCATTATTATTTGTTGGAAGATTGAAAACCCACAATTGATTTGGTTTTTGTGGCTTGTTTTTTACATGAAAAATTAAAATTCTTCAGTTTTCAATGACAAGTCAAAATTTCTAGGGGAAAAAATTGACTGGTTCTAACAACTCCCCCGCCTGCCATTTATTTTTCCCCTTCCCCTGACCTCTGTCTCCATAGAGAGTTGGCTCCTCAGGGAACATTCTATCCTCTTTCAGGAATATGGGGAATTCGCCTAGTACATCATGTGTGCCATCATAAAATAAGTAATAATAATAAATAATTACTATAACTAGCTTCGGTCTCTCAGACTAGCTTACCCCACCAAAAACCTCATTTATCCACTTCAATTCATACTGCCTGAGGCCTCCCAATGGATGCAACACTTTATTTTCAGATAATTATGCCTTGCAGACAAAGGTAAAGGAAATATATATTTTCAACATATTGGTTTAAGTAAGTTAAAATACTTTCTGGACTATTATGTAGATTGTAATATATACCGTGCTGAAAAAATACTTCATTTTATACTGACTGTATATTTCTAATGCAATGTTAAATCAAACTTGTTTAAAGTATTTTACCATGTTCACTGCATTTCAGTTTAACCTCCAGACTGCTGAGATTCATAACATCTGAGGATCTCTGCACTTTACTTTGCAAATTCTAGCATGACAACAACTTACAGATTCATGCTATTTGACATTTTTCGTGTTAGGTAGCTTGCTAAATATTAGACAGTCAATGTTATAAAATACTTTGAAATCTGCTTTGCAGATTGTATATTGCATTAAAAGAACACTAGCAAAGCTCTTCAAACCAACAAATGAGCATGCTCCCCACATGCCAGAGGAAGGGCCATGCTCCTGTTGTGCACCAGCCAATAACAAACCCCCTGGGTCTGAATGCCCCTGAACAAGCCAAACTCAAGTTGGGCTCAGCCACTTTTGCAATCAGCCCCCTTTCTTGATAATTGGCCAAATCAAATTCACAGATACGAAAACCTCTAATCACTGTGAGGATGGGGAGGGTTCTTTTGTGATATGGTCTGGATCTAGATCTGAGTTTTACAGCTTGAACTTTTCTCTGATTATAATGACCCCCCACTTAAACCAGTTTTTCATCTTTGACTTCAGTTGAGTTAATCCTGTTTTATACTTGTGTAAGTAGCAGTACAATCAAAGGCTCTCAATGAGACATCTCCTTATTGCTACATATGCATTTTAAAGAACTTATGGAAAGTCCAGGCTGCATCAGAAGTGATCCCCATGTTAATTTATGTAGTAAACATGTAAGTGCCATGGCTAATTGCTGTAAGGGGTGATTCATAGACCTGAGCAAAATGTTGGAAATGAAATCAGAAACCAGTTCAAACTTGCCTGGTTTCATTACAAACACTAAACTCTGACAAGATTTGCTAAGGACTTCCTTTCAAGGGAATTGGTCTGATTAATAATTCTTTGTCAAAACCACATGAAACTCACTAGCTTATACTTCAATTCTATGGATGTTTTCACACCCCCAAAAACATCAAAGTGAGACTCAGGGAGTTGAAAACAACTACAGAGCCGAACTCTCCAGTTCACCAGTGAGAAACTGAAAGTCTCTTGCCAGTGGGAAATCAATGCCTTCATTCCCCACTTGGGCTGAATCTGAAATTCATTAGCATGTCTTCCAATGATCCACTGTGGGGTATATGACCAAACCTGCCCATTGCATGCAGCCAAAGGTCTGCAAACTCTTTACATTTGCCCAGCTCAGCTAACAACTCTTCTAGCAAGCAGGTTGTGATGACACCAAACATCTAGATGGACCACAAACCAGCTGTTAGCACAGTCAGAGTGCTTGCTGCACTGCATAATGCTGGGCAAGCGGAAGCTCATCACTGACTTGTCAAAGTCACAGCCCTCAGTGGCTATGTCTACACTGCAATTAGACACTCATGGCTGGCCTGTGCCACCAACTTGAGCTTGTGGGGTTCAGGCTAAGAGACTGTTTAATTACAGTGTAAACATTCAGGCTGCAGCCCAAGCTCTGGGATCCTCTCGCCTTGCAGGATCCTAGAACCTGGGCTGCAGCCTGAGACAAAACATCTACGCTGCAATTAAACAGCCCCTTAGCTCAAGCCCTGTAGCCTGAGTCAGATGGCACAGGCCAGTCCTGGGTTTTTAATTGCAGTGTAGACGTACCCACTGAGAACTGAAAAAAAAAAAAAAAAAAAAGATCAGCTCTCACTGCATCTCAAAAATCATTGGGTAAGATGTTCAAAGCCATTTCAATAAATGGGAATTGGGCATCTAAAACTCTCAGGCAGCTTTGAAAATCCCACCCAATGTTACTAATATTAGGCCTAGTAAGTCACTAACTTGCTCATTATAAATTTTCACAAATATTATCATTAGCTGGCCCTGATTTCAGCAGTCCTACAGAATGCTGGAGGTCTCGTGCAGCAAATGTGCACAGCTGTGCACAGACCACCACAACCCAAGCATAGGCAAAGCAAAGATGGAACACAAAACTGAAGCCAGAGTAATAAGGGGTATGGTGTAGATCTTCTACCACGCTAGGCCAAAAACCTCCTCTTGGGGCCACTTGAGTCCCTTGAAGCGGTTCAAAGTGGGTTTTGTTTGTTTATTAAAATAATTGTCAACAATTCTTATTCACAAATGAGTAACTTTTATCAATCAGTGTTCAGAGGTAGTCTATTCTTCTCTAGGTTGTGGTGTATTGAAAATTCATGCTAAAATTTTAAGCTATCACTAAGTTTTTGGGAGTTTTTCTGGTCCTATTTGCAGGCTAAAGTCTCTGTAGGAAAGGTACAAGCTGGGTCTCGCTAGCAGCAGTCAGTCTGCAAAAATCCAGCCTTGAGCAAGTTGGGGTGCGGTATGCCTCTCTGCCTTAGAAAGCAGTTTGCTTTCTCTCACTCCGTTTTTTGGTTCTTGTGTACTAAGGTTCTGGATTTTAAAAATAATGCTGCTTTACATTGCAACTTTCCAGAAACAATGTTTTATGCTTTTTGTCGAATTTCTCTGTTTCTGTGCTGTGAATATAACATACGGAGGGCATTTAAGGCAGTTTTTCTCACCACTACGCCATCAGCCAAAATTGGCAATGGTAGGGTGACCAAGTTTTGAAATGCCTAGTCACTCAATGCACTTAAACTCACAACAATATGGGGGCTACTCTAAGCTACACTTATTAGTTGTGTCCAAACTGTGCACAGAAAGAGCCTAGGGATATGTCTACACTACAGGATTATTCCGATTTTACATAAACCAGTTTTGTAAAACAGATTGTATAAAGTCGAGTGCATGTGGCCACACTAAGCACATTAATTCGGTGGTGTGCGTCCATGGTCCGAGGCTAGTGTTGATTTCTGGAGCATTCTACTATGGTAGCTATTCGTAGTATCCATAGTTCTCAGTCCCCCCTTGGAATTCTGGGTTAAGATCCAGTGCCTGATGGAAATCATTGTACAGTGTTCTGGAATGTCATACTCATCCTTCTCAGAAAGAGCAGACAATTTTGCGCTTCTTTCCCTGGATGGTTGGCAGACGATAGCACAGCAACATGAGCCCATTCAGCTTTTTTTTTATTCACGGTATGTCTACTGGATGCTCTGACAGAGGATACTGCAGGCTACAAGCAGCATTATTGCTTTTGCATGATAGCTAAGAGGTTATCAGTCATTCTATACTGTCGCTGCCATTGTAATGCAATGAGAATGGTATCTTTTCTGTACATCTGCTGCTATCATGGTGCCCCTGGTGATGGGGGCAAGGAAAAATGGGATGATCCCCGAGTCAATCCTCTTTATGATTACAAATAGAGTCAGTCTCTAGAATATGGGGAAGTGTGCTAGAGACCATGTAATAGGCAGAGAGCACAGCCGCTCCATGTCAGATCCGCAGAAATGATGAGCTGCATGCCAATTAAGGAGGTGCGCAAAACCCCACCCGTTGCTTCTCCTCCCAACCTTCCTGGGCTATCTGTGCGTTCCCCCATTTGTGTGATGAAGTAATAGAGAGGAATAAGAAACAGTGCTTAGTGAGATAAAATAGGGGAAGCAGCATCCAGTGCTATGTAGTCAGCAGGAATTAAGCGGTGTGGGGGAGAGCCAGCATCATGCTATGATAGTCCAAGAGTACAGATTTTTCTTAACATGAAGGGAGGGGTTGATGAGCTCACCCCAGTTGCTATGATGAGGACGTTACAAGCCGTTGTATATTACTGGGATGACCAGAATCATCTTTTTTACCCAGGACTCCCGGCGCTCAGGAGGCCAGCAGATACTCAGCAGCTATCAGCATATTGTACCATCTCACGGGAGGAAGGGAGCATATCTGCTTCTTACTGCGAGCATCACGTCTAACACCTCTTGTAACATAGGGTAATTAAAAAATCAAGAAACGATTTTTTCTTTTCTTTTTTACGGTGGGGGAGGAGTAATTGACGACTATACTGACTGGGACAATGTGTTTAAACAAGATTGGAGCTCAGGCAAGAATAAAATATCATTTTCGGAAGACTGCTGTGCTGTGGGATAGTGGAGTCCTCATACCTGCTCCCTCCTCCATGAGCGTCATTTGATTCTTTGCTCTCCGTTACGCTTGTCACAGCTGTGTAGCCTGGAGATTTTTTCAAATGCTTTGGCATTTCGTTCTGTAACGGAGCTATAGAAAAGATCGTTCCACATACAGTGATCAGATCCATGTATTCCCGTACGGTCCATGTAGAGCTCTTTTTAGATTTGGACGAGATCACCACCGTGCTGATTAGAGTCACGCTGGCAAACAGAAATGCATTTAAAGGTTCACGGGCTTTCTTCCTTCACTGGCCACTGATGTTCGATTGCTGCTGAGCGGTCAACAAGGTGCACTGTGGAATACGTGGAGTTAATACCATCGATTTGAGCCAACACTAATCCGATATGGTAATACGATTTTAGCGCTACTCACGGGAGAGTACAGAACGATTCAAAGAAGCTATTCGTTTAAGGCTCGTAGTGTGGATGGGTGCGGCGTTAAATCGGTTTAAACGCGTAGTGTAGACCAGGCCAAGATTGGTATATTGGTTAGCCTTTCAAAGCATGCCCCTTTCCTGTGTTACAGAGAAGACGTGCAGTGCACATGTCCCTTCCATGAATGCCACCTCTGCAGGATTAGACTAGGTAATGTTTTTGACCAGAGTTCTCCAGCAGCGTGATACAAAGCAGCTGCAAAGAATCCCGAGGATTTGGTCCACAGCTTTTACACAAACCCCTGGGAAGTGAAGGCCTCAAGTTTTTCACAGCTCCAGCACTTGCTGACACTCATTGCATCATACCAAGGCAAGTCATTTGCCATATTAAATGTATGGCATAAAATGGTATATGTCCACAAAGTCATTCCATTTTACTAACTGTGCTGTTTGCTTTGCCTTCCATTTTATTTTGAAAAGCGAAGGAAGAAATCTCTTCTGTCCCCAGAGCTTTTGTTGTTTCAAGACAATGGAAGTTTGGGGCTGACATGAGAAAGATTTCCCTTGTACAAGCACCTTGTGCTGTTTACTTTCTACATATGGAGATTTAAGGGCAAGTACTGCTTTCCTTGCTTCTGTGGCTCTGTAGCTACTCTTCAATAAAGGAGGAAAACCTAGCTGCCATCTCTCACTCATAGATGGCACTCATCTCTCAACAACCCTCCCTCACTTTGACTTAATTTTAAAGCAGTTTTAAAGATGCTTTCTCTTTTGAAGAAGGATTTTGCTCTGTGATTGGATGCTTAAAATTATATCCCCCTTATATTTTTTTTTTCAAATCAATTCCCCCCATTCAAGATGTCACGGGCTGATGTTCCTGGAAAAGTCCATTTATCTGGAAATTTTCTATTTGCAGCAATTATACGTTAAATGTAGTTGTTCCTTAGCAGCTGCAAAAACTAGTCATATCCTTCTTGTTTTCCTTCAAAATAGTCTGCTAGAATACTAAGAGCTAGAACAGAATGCTGGTAACTGTAGTAGAAATGACTAGCCACATGGTGGTATTTAACTATGTTCTTGTGATAGGCCTTTTTATACTGAAATCTTTTTCTCCCCTTCTACACATGAATGCTTGCTTTATTATGGAAAATGGGTTTCTCAGCAGGAAAACAATGGCAACAAAATGGGTCTCTGGCTCAGCAACCTAATGTTGTGAAAGCCAAGTATCTGGTTAGAATAGGATTGGATATTCCCTAAAATAAATTCATTAACTGTTTGACCTTTCCTACTCGCTAGGAACATAGAAGTATCAATCCAAATTGAACAATAATGCTGGACCACCTAAAGTGTTGCTACATTAGCTTGTCAGTGGCAATCTGTTGCATAACTGACAGGAGCTGTAAGATACAAGCAATGAAACTGACCAAAAGTTATTAACATTCCCAAACATTCTACTGGTAGGTACACCATTGTTCAAATGGGCTTTGTCTGCTGAGTTACAGTACAGACAGTATCCTTTGCTCAAACATGGATAATCCTGCTGTATAACCAAGTTGACAGGTTGTTTCTGTGTTTACCATATTTTACAAGTCACTAAATGTTACTGGAAAAACAGTAATTATTCTGCTTGTGCTCAGAAGTTTTAAAAAAGCAACAACATACCTATGGATTCATTAACCAGAGTGTAAGAGCCCCAGGCTTCTGTCACTTCATGCTCAGAACTTCATGTTCCAGCCCTTTTTCATACCTAATACAAGTTTTACAATATAAAGAAAGATAAGTGGAAATATTTTTTTTTAATCCATATTGCATGTTTGGTTTGTTTTCTGGGGGTTTTCATAGCTCCTTGTCACACAGGAAAAAACAAGTACCTATGGAGTCTTGTTTTGTGCAGGCTCTGTCCCTCCTTTGCAGGTCTATTGTCTCTCTCCATGGTACAGCTAATTTCAGCCCCAGTCCTGCAAGGACCAATATATGTGCTTAGTTTTAAGCATGTGAATAGACCCATTGACTTCAAAATGACTTAAAAAATCATTTTAAAAAAGTCCAACTGATACAATACAGTCACCATAGATGTTACCTATTCTGAATATAAGAAAAGCCAAACAAACAAAAAAACCCTATTGTAATCTCTGATACCACTATGCAGTGATTAATAGCAAATGAGAATTTTTAATGGCAACCACTATACATTTCAATATTCTCCTCATGTCTGGGAAGAGAGATCAAATTCATCAGCTCTGGACCATCAGCTCTGGACTAAACAAAGACTGTGAATGGCTTGCCAATTACAGAACCAGTTTCTCCTCCCTTGGTTTTCACACCTCTACTGCTAGAACAGGGCCTCACCCTCCCTGATTGAACTAACCTCGTTATCTCTAGCTTGCTTGCTAGCATATATATACCTGCCCCTGGAATTTCTCCACAATACTTTATCTCTTTAAGCGCTCCTTTTGTATCTCGATTGTTCAAGGGCCCCACTGGCTGTTAGCAGGCTTCCTGCTTCTGATGCTACTTAATAACATTTTTGTATTACCTTTGGGTTTTGCCTAGCCATTCTCAAACTCCTCTTTGGGCTTTCTTAATTTACACTATTGTCACGTATGGTGCAGGTTTATGCTCCTCTAATTGCTCTCACTAGTGATTTGAAGCTTTCATCTTTTAAAGAAGTACTTTTCTATCTCTCTAACTGTGTTTTTTTGACAGGCGACTTTCTAACCCTTTTTATGGCTCTTTTTAGATTCTTGACTCTTAAAAAAAATTATCTATAATTTGAGCTCTATACCTATTGAGTGGCCCATTATGAGCACATATTTCGTCTTTAGAAAATCCCATGCCAGCTTCAGGATTTCCACTTTTAGTCAGATGTACCTTTTAACGTTGTTATTAAACTAACCCCCTCTCATTATTTGTAGTAGGGTCCCTTTCAACTAAGAATGCCACAGTCTTGACATATTGAGATGAGCTCTTCCCACACAGAGATGTAAATATTATCTTTAATCTATACATATGCAAGCATGTCCCAAGTTACCTCTGTACCTCACCGCGCATTCAACTTACAGGAAAATTAAGATCTAGAGTTCCTCTTCCTTGTGGTCCCGTACACAGTGCTCCATGAAGCAGCATTTGAACGTTATCGAAAATTTTTATCTCCATTTCGTCCTGAAGTAAATTCAGTTCAATAAGGGATCAATTGAAAATCCTCTACCTATTATTATTGTTTCTTAATTTATTAGTGAAAGATCTTCTTATTATTCCATTAGCATTACTATCAATCACTAAATTACTCTTCCTAGTCAAGCTGATCGATAAATAGATCCCCACTTTAAAATTTATATTTTTATTAGAGCATGACATTTTCATCATATAACTTAAGCACTATGGATCTCGCTTAAGATTTTACTTACATTGAATCTAATTTCTTTCACATATATGCCACTCCTCCCCCCATGACCTTTCTGTCCTTCGATATATTCTTGTACCCTCAGAAAATATTGAGTGCTCCCACTTGATTCACTCCACCAGTCTCTTGATTGCTGTGACTATATACTCATTTCGTCCATTTATCCAGATCAACTTAGTCACCCGATCTTATTATTTAGACTGTCTATGCCGATTGACACAAGCACTTTGAATAAAGAACTATTGGGTCTATTTTGAAGCTAAAAGTCTCTGTAGGAAAGGTACAAGCTGGGTCTCGCTAGCCAAGAAGTCAGTCTGCAAAAATTCCAAGCCTGAGCAAGTTGGGCGGTATGCCTCTCTGCTCTAAAAGCAGTTCTTTCCCCTCTCATCCGTTTTTTGGTTCTTGGTAGCTAAGGTTTCGGATTTAAAATAATGCCTCTTTAACATTGCAACTTTCCAGAAAAATTTTAAGTTTTTGTCGAATTTCTCTTCTCTGTTTCTGTGCTGTGAATATAACATACGGAGGGCTTTAAGGCAGTTTTCTCACCACTACGCCATCTCAGCAAATTGCAACTGGTGTACCAATGTAATGCTATCGAAGCCATAGCATCATGTTAACTCACAAAATATGGCTACTCTACTAAACACTTTATTAGTTGGTCCCAAACTTGCAACAGAAGAGCCTAGGGATATTGTCTACACTAAGGATATCCATTTACCCATAAACCATTTGTTAAAACAGAATTGTATAAAGTCGAGTGCATTGCCACCTAAGCACATTATTTTTTGGTGTGCGTCCATGGGTCCGAGCATGTTATTCTGGAGCATTGCACTATGCGTAGTATTCCGTAACTATCTCCATAGTTCCCTCATCTCCCCCCATTGGATTCTGGGTTGAATCTCCCAGTGCTCTGGGTACAAAAAATCAATTGTCACGGTGCTGATAATGGTCATCACTATTCCTTCTCCTCAGCAATAACAACGGCTAAGGCATTCATTTCGCCCTTTTCCCTGATTGTCTGGCAAGACGCGAATGCACATCATCAACCATGGGAGCCCATTCAGCTTTTTTTTTTAATATGCACTATGTCTACTGGATGCCTCTGACAGAGGCAATACTGCAGCGTACATCGCAGCATTCATTTGCTTTGCATGATAGCGAAGGTTATCAGTCTATTCTATACTGTCTCTGCCATTGTAATTGGCAATGGAATACGTTACTTTTCTGACCATCTGCTCTATCATTGGGTGCCCTGGGTAGTTCCTTGGGCGCAAAGGCAAAATGGGATTGCACTCCCCGAGTCAATCCTCTCTTTATGTTATAAAAGAGAGTCATTCCTCTAAATGGGCATGTGCTAGAACCATTATCAGAGAACAATGAGAGCACAGCCGCTCCCATGTCAAGTCCCGTCAGAAAATAGCTGCATGCCATCAACAGGAACGGTGCCCCGCACAACCCATCCGTTGGCTTCCCTCCCCGAACCTTCCTGGCTAATCTTGCGTTCCCCCCATTGTGTGATGAGTAATAAAGAATGCAGGAGATAAAACAGTGACTTGTTATGAATAATTCAGTGGGGAAGCAGCCTCCAGCTCTAGATATCCAGCCAGGAGGACTTACGGTTGTGGTGAGGATGAGGAGCACGCTCCACCTATATAGTCCAGCATACAATCTTTTCTTACAATGAAAGGGACTGATGATGGAGCTCAGCCCCCAGTTGCTATGATGAGACGGTTCACAACCGTTCTGTATCTATTACCTACTGGGAATGACCAGGAAATCATTCCATTATTACACCACACCTCCCCGCGCCTCAGCTGAGGCCAGCCAGAGTACTCAGCAGCTATCACATATTGTACCATCTGCCACGGGGGCAAGGGAGAGAGCAGTCACTGCCTTCTTTACTGCGAGAGTCATCACGCTCTACAGCATTTCAGTACACATAGTGACATTAAAAAAGTCAAAAACGATTTTTTTCCCTTTCTTTAGGGTGGGGAGGCGTAAATGACAGCTATACCCTGAACCATGCCGGACACTGTGGTTAACCTACAGGCATGGAGCTCATGGCAAGAATACAAAATACTTTTCGAGACTGCTGTGACTTGTGAATGGAGAGTCCTACTAACCCCCTCCGCTCCCTCCCTCCCTGACGTCCATGTTGATTCTTTGGCTCCCGTTACGCTTGTCACACAGCACTGTATCACTGGAGATTTTTTTCAATGCTTTGGCATTTCGTCCTTCTTACGAGCTTAAGAACAATTCGTCTCCACATACAGGATCAATCCTGTAATCCCTACTGGTCGCTCTAGATCCTTTTTATGTATGGGATCAGCCACCCTGCTATTAGAGTCTCCACGTGGGCAAACAGAAATGCAATTTAAAGTTCACGGGCTTTTCCTGTTACCTGCCACGCATCTGAGTTCGGATTCTGTCTAAGCGGTCACAAAGTGCATTGGATAACCGCCTGGAGTTCAATACCATCATTGAGCCACACTAACCTAATCCGATATGTCATACCGATTTTAGCGCTACTCCTCTCATCCGGGAGAGTACAGAAACCATTTAAAGAGCCCTTATATCGATATAAAGGCCTCGTAGTTGATGGTGCGGCGTTAAATTCGGTTTAAACGCGTAGTGTAGACCAGCCAAGATTGTATATGGTTAGCCTTTCAAAGCATGCCCTTCCTGTGTAACAGAAGACGTCATGCACATGTCCCTTCCATGAATGCCACTCTCTGCAGGATTAGACTAGTAATGTTTTGCCAAGATCTCCAGCGCGTATACAAAGCAGTCGCAAGAATCCCGAGATTTCACAGCTTTTACACAAACCCTGGGAATGAACGCCTCAAGTTTTCACAGCTCCAGCACTTGCTACACTCATGCATCATTACAAGGCAAGTCATTTGCCTATTAAATGTATGGCATAAAATGGTATATGTCCACAAGTCATTCCATTTACTAACTTGGCTGTTTGCTTTGCTTCATTTTATTTTGAAAAGCGAAGGAAAATCTCTTTCTGTCCCAGAGCTTTGTTTTCAACAATGGCAGTTTGGCTGACATGAAAATTCCCTTGTACAAAGCACCTTGCTGTTTACTTCTACATATGGAATTTAAGCAAGTACTGCTTTCCTGCTTCTGTGGCTCTGTACTACTCTTCAATAAAGGAAAAACCTAGCTCATCTCTCACTCATAAGATGCACTCATCTCTCAACAACCCTCCCTCACTTTACTATTTTAAACGAGTTTTAAAGATGCTTTCTCTTTTGAAGAAGATTTTGCTCTGTGATTGGATGCTAAAATTATATCCCCTATAATTTTTTCAAATCAATCCCCATTCAAGATGTCACGGTTGATGTTCCTGAAGTCCATTTATCTGGAAATTTTCTATTGCAGCAATTATACGTAAATTAGTTGTCTTAGCAGCTGCCAAAACTAGTCATATCCTTCTTGTTTCCTTCAAAAATAGCTCTAGAATACTAAGACTAGAACAGAATGCTGTACTGTAGTAAAATGACTACCACATGTGTATTACTATTTCTTGTATAGCCTTTTATACTGAATCTTTTCTCCTTCTACACATGAATGCTTGCTTATTATGAAAATGGGTTTCTCAGAGAAAACAATGCAACAAAATGGGTCTCTGGCTCAGACCTAATGTTTGTGAAAGCCAAGTATCTGGTTAGATAGATTGATATTCCTAAAAAAATTCATTAACTGTTGACCTTTCCTACTCGCTAGAACATAGAAGTATCAATCAAATGAACAATATGCTGGACCACCTAAGTGTGCTACATTAGCTTTCATGTGGCATCTGTGCTAACTGACAGGAGCTGTAATACAGCAATGAACTGACCAAATTATTAACATTCCAACACATTCTACGTAGTACCATTGTTCAAATGGCTTGTCTCTGATTACAGTACAGACAGTATCCTTTGCTCAAAACATGGATAATCCTGCTGTTCCAATGACAGGTTTTCTGTGTTCCATATTTTACAAGTCACTAAATGTTACTGGAAAACAGTAATTATTCCTTGTCTCAGAAGTTTTAAAAAGCAACAACATACCTAATGTTCATTAACCAGAGTTAAGACCCAGCTTCTGTCACTTCATGCTCAGAATTCAGTGTCCAGCCCTTTTTATACCTAATACAGTTTTACAATATAAAAAAATAATGAATTTTTTTTTAATCCATATGCATGTTTGGTTGTTTCTGGTTTTCATACTCCCTTGTCACACAGGAAAAAACAAGTACTATGATCTTGTTTTGTGCAGCTCTGTCCCTCCTTTGCAGTTCTATTGTCTCTCTCCATGTACAGCTAATTCACCCCCAGTCCGCAAGGCAATATATGTGCTTTAGTTTAAGCATGTAATAGACCATTGACTCAAAATACTTAAAAATCATTTAAAAAGTCCAACTGTACAAACAGTCACCATAATGTTACCTATTCTGAATATAAGAAAGCCAAAACAACAAAACCTATTGTAATCTTCTATCCACTATGCATGATTATAGAAATGAGAATTTTTAATGGCAACACATACATTTCAATTCTCCTCATGTCTGGAAGAGATCAAATCATCAGCTTGACCATCACCTGGACTAACAAACGCACTGTGAATGCTTGCAATTAACAACCATTCTCCTCCTCTTGTTTTCACACCTCTACTGTAACAGGGCCCCCCTCCCTGATTGACTAACCTCGTATCTCTAGCTTGCTTGCTACATATATATAACCTGCCCTGGAAATTTCCACTACCTGCGTCTGACGAAGTGGGTATTCACCCACGAAAGCTCACGCTCCTAAACGCTGTTAGTCTATAAGTGCACAGATCTCGCTGCTTTTACAGATCCAGACTAACACGGCTACCCCTCTGATACAGTTCATATATATATATGTGCATGCAAATAAAATGTTATGCATCACTTTACTTTTCAAAGAATTCACCATATTTGTGAATAGGAAAAAAAGTCAAAATGATTTATTTTGGCATAATCAGATCCAAAATTATATGGTAGCATGTGCAGAGACAGTTCAATGAAATACACAAAATAGTGTCCATCTTTTAAAAAGGAAAAGGTGAACCTGGGAACTACAGACCGTCAGCCTCACCTCAGTCCCTGGAAAAATCATGGAGCAGGTCCTAGGAAACTATTTGAAGCAAGCTCAACAGGTATAACAAGCTTGATGTTAGTTGACAGACCGTTATCAAGTAGTACCTCAGTGGTCGTTCTGGGCCGTTTGTTCAACACTTTATTAATGATCTGTATGAAGGGATGAATTGTACCCTCAGCAAGTTGCAGATGACACTAAGTTGGGGGAGAGTAGTACACTGGGCGGTAGGGATAGTGTCCAGTGACTAGACAAATTGGAGATTGGGCCAAAAAATCTGAGAAGGTTCAACAAGGACAAATGCAGATCCTTCACTTAGAAGAAAGAATCCCATGCACGCTACAGGCTGGAACTCTAGACAGCAGTTCTCAAAAAGGCTGGTATTCAGTGATGAGAACTGTATATGAGTCAGTAGCGTCCTTGGCCAAGAGGCTAATGCAATTGGGCTGCATAATAGAGCATTGTCAGCAGATCGAGGAAGTGGATTATTCCTCTCTATTTGAACTGGGACCACACCTGATACTGCATCCAGTTTGGCCCCCACTGCAGAAAGGATGTGGACAAATTGGAGAAATCCAGTGGAACAAAATGATCGAGGATATAGACTTGGAATTTGACCCAACTCTAACCCGACATGAAGGACTAAGGGCTGAATTCTACTTGTTAATTTTTACTTTGTTGCAAGCTACTATGGTGTGTGCAGCACACCCCGGCTGAAGTGGTTTCATCTATACAGATTACATAAAAGAACATAAGAACGCCTACAGGGTCAGACCAAAGTCCATTCTAGCCAGGTATCTTGTCCGACAGTGGCCAATGCCATGCCCCAGAGGGAGTGAACCTAACAACATGATCAAGTATTCTCTCCTTGCCATCCATCTCCATCCTCTGACAAACAGAGGCTAGACACCATTCTTTACCCATCCTGGCTAATACCACTTATGACTTAACACCATAATTATCCAGTCCTCTTTAAACACTGCCATATCCGAACCTTCACAACCTCCTCAGGTAAGAGATTCCACAAGTGACGGTGTGCGCATGAAGAAAGAACTTCCTTTTATTTGTAAACCTGCTGCCCATTAATTCATTTGGTGACCCGTAGTCTTGTATTATAGGAATATAGTAAATAACTTTTCCTTATGAACTTTCTCAACATCACTCATGATTTTAACCTCTATTGAGTACTTCCGCCCTTAAAAACTTGTCCCTGTTTATTTGTCTGCCCTTTTCTGATGTGCCAGATTCTTTTTTATGTGACTGTTTATCATCTGATCTGGCCCTTACATTATCCTTTTCCGTCCTCTGCTCCTGACTATAACCTGGAGATTCTCTATCATCAGACTCTCCCCTAAGAGAAGTCTGTGTCCGATCCACATGTTCCCCTGCAGCAGTTGGCTTTCCCCCATTTACAGTATGGTTCAATGACTTTCAGCACTCCCAGTATAAAAATTATTCCAATGCCACTAGTATAGAGGGGCCTCCAGCAAGCAGAACCAGCCTTCAGTAATAGCTGCAACATAAGAGGATTTCCTTGGATGGTGTAGCACCAACTGGATGGCTTCATGCCACCCTCCCCCCATCACAGTTCTCCAAAGAAATGACTCAGAACAGTGGGGTGATGGAACCAGGGCATAGTTGTACTCTGGCTATTCTGAGTTGCCCCTAGGGGATTTTTGCCACAGAGGGTAACCAGTTATTTTAATGCCGAGTACTGCCCAAAGTATACAACATACAAAAGTGGCTTAAAACTAATTTTAAACTCTCAGATCCTGCATCACACAGAGCTTGAATAGAACACAGATTCTCCCATATGATTTTTGAGGAGCAGAAGAGTATGTTGGAGCATATCAGTGTAGGGATATGGAAACAAGGCAGACAGTTTCAAGTCTAATATTGTTCTCATCCTTTTTGAAGGATACAGTGAGCTAAAGAAACCCAGCCCACTAGTCAGTTTTTCCACCGAAACATTCCAATACATACCTTGAGAGTTGAACATTCTTATCATTGCCACTGTAACGCTCCCACTTACTTTCATCCCTCCTCCCCCGCAGTCTTAATATGTTACTAAAAATAACTATGTAACAGTTTTAGTCTCTGGCCTGCTATTTACCCTATAAATTGCTCATGAGATTTTACCAGGAAGAATTAAATGGAATCTTTTTTGCTTCTGTCTATACACGCACACAACCACGCACCCGTATCAAGCTAACAACATTAATGAATTCTCATTAAAGATACCCCATAGAATGTAATTGTCTAGTGTATTCACCAGGCTGATGAGGAAAAATAAATGCTTTTCAAAGGTTCTGTAAAATATATTTCTGCTGTGTCAGTCACCAAACATTCATCCTTGGGTAATTATTAGCCAGCTAAACAGAAGGGAGTGTTTTGATATATATCCTTGACACATTTTTGTTTGTATTTTATTGGAGCATAAATCTTTTTCGGAACATTTAACACTATTCCCAAAAGTAAAGTTTTTATGAGCTCAGATATCAAGAGGATAGAAATCTAGCTTTTTCTTTTTTTAAATCTGACAATTTTCTTGTTAACAGGTAAATTAGGTGGATCTATTTTATCCTTAGACAGAGAACCTCTTTCACAGTCAGAAGGAAAAATAGCCAGAACAGATTTAGTCTTTAACCAGAAAATTGCTAAGTCAAAAATAGCTAAAGTAAAACCCAATGAACTGTATGAAAAGCATCATTCTGAAATATTACTGTTCCTTGTAATGTTTGTTTGAAGGGCAGGGCTTTTACAGTTTGCATTTGTTATTTTTAGTTATATTTTATTTGCATTTGATTTAACCCTCTCCCTTAAAGGAGACAATATGTACAGTAACCACAGGAAACACTGGATAACAACCCTTGGCACATGACAGGTATTTGAACATTTTGGTTCTCTGTTAGGTGATGGGGGTTTCTTTTTTAATTCATTTGTTTCTCTTATCAGCCTTCTGTGACACTTACCTCAGCCTTCCCACACAACTCTTAGCCCCATAATTCCCTCCTATCTCACTTATTCCCTCCTACCCTTGCCCCCACCCTCTATAGGTCCACTCACTCAGCCCCCTCCCTCAATCCCCTGGCACATCATTAAGTAGAATTGTGGGAGCCAAGAGGCAGTGAGTGCACAAGTTGGGGGCAGGGAGCGAGCTTGTTGCTATGGGGATATGGAAAAGATGCCAAAGGGCATGAGGAAGAGGAAAAATGGATATATGGGTTGGAGTAGGTGGGGCCTAGCAGCTTGGCACTGAGGCCCTGGTGCCAGTGTGCCTTATGGGCACAACCTGGCAGCGGAGCCTTGGGGATCCAAGTGGCTCTGAGCTTGGGCCCTTTTCCTAGACCAAGGCCAACAGCACAACAGAAAAATCATGTCAGCCAATTGGGGAAGAGGTGGAAACTTTGTGTCGTACTCTCATGACTCCTCCTGCCTGCAGCGAGTGACTCCTGGGACAGCCCCCGCTTTAACAAAGTGAGGGTCACTGCTCTGCACAAAGGGCCGAGGAAGAGCAAAGGAATGAGGGATTTACAGGGTTCAGAAAAGACCTCAGAGACAGCTAAGCCCCACAGACTAAGCCCCTGGCCCTTACATTCCAGCGAGAAGTGGCAAGGGTTAGAAAGGAGCCCTCCTGCTGCTATCATCAGAACAGGTTTGTGTATATATCAACCACCAAATATTAAAGCCAATATTATGGTTGAGAGTTAGTATACAATCAAATTATTTATTTGGATCTTTTATAAAAGAGTTAACTTCCTTCTTCCACCAAAATCAGGGGGATGGAGGGATTTTGTTCTACAGTACATATTGTGGGACAGGTACAGTGCTAATGTTCTGTATCGAACAGGACTTGGGCAATGTTTCCTTTCCAAATTCACACTTAGGCTGTGATACTTTCGTGTTGCTGTGTACTAGGTAGATGCATATTTTGATAACTTGATCAGGTTTATGTGCATACTTGTCCCCAGGCGCTCATGGCAGTGAGTTCTAGTCTCCATGGGGCTTTATGAGGAGTGATTATTTCTCTATCACAAAAAATCCTTTGATCTAGCTGAAATTGAATTCCAGGGGTGTATTCTTCCAAATGCATCACAGTCAGGTTATTTGTGTTCACAGCTGAGTTATGTTATGTTGTTTGTTTATTTTGGTAATAGTCTGTTTTCCCAAAATTTGCTTTTGCACAGTATGATGCCAGGCACAGTAATGTTATTCTTTTAAACTTTTGAAAACACAGCAAAGTGTGGACCAAGTATTTTCTATTTTTTAAAAAAGGAAAGAAATTAGAATTTATTAAATATCTTTTTAAAAACAAAACTGAATACAATAAGTGATTGATTAAGACTAACATCGAAACAAGTTACTCAAATAAGGACATATCTGAGGTATATTAAACCAGTTATAGCTTATATATCTGGGATGATGAATTAGTTTATAAAGATAGTGACTCTTAGCATGTATAATAGAATAAGATTTATATCTATGACAAAGCTGTTACACTTCAGGGGAGACTTAAAATAATTTATTTATAATTTAACATCATTATGCAATTATATCTAAAACTGTGTTGCTGGCATAACAGGTGAAAATGTTAGTATAGGCCACATATTTTTCATCTGAGATTTTATAAGATACTAGTTTTCCTTGTAGACCTCAAATAAAATAACGGTGCTTCATTAGGAGATACAATTTTGATATTGTCAGAGTTGATACAGGTGATCTGGAAAGGAGAAGTCCTTTTTCCCCCCTCCCTTTTTAAGGTTGGGGCAAAGAAGGAAAGCATGAAGGGACAAGACTAATAGCTACAACAGACAACAAGATCACAGACAGGAAGATATAGAGCACATGGGGTGAGATTGTCAGAAGCATTCAGTGTTGCCCTAACTCTATTTCCATAGAAAGTCAATGGGAGTTTGACCATAAATTTCAGAGGGCACAGATTTAGGCCAAGACTGGTTGCATTTGAAAATCCCACCCAGGATGCTCAACTGTGGTATTAGCAGAAAGCTGTGGTGGGGGATGTAATGAAATCGAATACAGAGAGGCCACTGGGAAAGAAGGAAACTAGTGTACCAGGAATTACAGATCAGCAGAATGATTCAACACATCTGGGTGATTAAGAGAAATGCTAACCCCTCCTTACATATTCTGTCTTTGACCTGGGCATGTGGCTTTAAGATATTCCAGCGATAGAAGATTTTACCTGTAGTTTCTAGTTTGACCCCGGAAACTCTTGACTTGGATCTGGGCCTGAATGAAAAAAATTCTTTTGTTCCCCCAGTTTTAGAGGTCTTGTCAAAAAAAGAAAGGAAAAACACTTACATGTTCTTAACACAAGAAACTTGCTCCTTTTCGGTTTGTACTATTTAGCTACAGATACTATTGATACCTCCACAGAGTTTCACTGATGCAAAAACCTAGAATATTCCTCAAAGGTGCTTCTCTGCTGGGATGGCTCCAGTGAAAGAAAAGAGGTCTCTTGCTCACCTTTGGTACTTTACCATCAGCACCAGCAGACCAGAAATATGAGCTAGAGTTTAGCAGCATACTTTGGGCTATGACACGGAAACTACAACAGAATACCAGTGGCTTCCAGATCTGTGCAGGCCAACCATTAGTTCAGAGAAAAAAAAAATTGTTGCCAGTTTTGCTAACACATTTGAAATTTTGCTCATTTTTTCCTGTGTTCACACATTTTGCCAAAATTGTTTGTTCATTTTGCTGTCATTTTCTTGGAAAGTTTCACGCATTGCAAGACAGAATAGATTTTGCTAGCTGGAAAAGCTTTATCCTTGAAGCAAGTAATGAGGACACAACAGGACTATTTTTTAGCATTTCTACAGTAGCACCCTTCAAACATCACAAAATCGCTATCATGCTATATGGTATTGTGCCACTCTATGTGCTATGCCCCAAAGATCTAGAAAAAAAGTACTTTGTTTGTTTTTAAAACACAAAATGGCATCTACTCCAACTCCTGGCAGCAGGGGTTGCTATGCCGCTGCTCTTCCTTCACTGAACCGGCAGTGTATGCTGCATCCTCTTCCTGTTCTCAGTGCACTTAGGGACTGGAAGCACAGCTCTTAGTTATCTGAGCTAGGAAGTACCCTTCCTGGGAGCAGGCATTGCGGCTGCACTAGAAAGCAGAGTCAGAAGAATGTGTGTGTGCAGGCTGCAGAGCCAGGTGGGGTATATGTGAGCACATGTTGCAGAGGCAAAGGTCTGCAGCATAGGAACAAACAGGTGTGTATGTGGGTTGCAAGTAGCAGTGTAGTCAAGGGTAAACACCACTAAACTGAATTTACCCACATCTCATTTGAGGAATATGCAGTTTAGTTAAAATTAGTTTACCCACTTCTTTTTTCTCACTATATCACTGGTTGTAAGGGGAGAAGGAGTAGGGTTACATGATTAAGGAGAAAGTCCCTGTTTTGGGGACAGAAGGAAACATTTTTGAGGCTGGTTGCTTTACAGACTGAAAACCTTGTCTCTTTCTAAAGTCACTGAGAGGTTTGGGATGCTGGATTAGTGAGTGAGGACAGGTTCATACATTCTAAGGCCAGAAGGGACCACTGTGATCGTCTAGTCTGACCTGTACAGCACACACTGAAAATTCACTCCAAATAAGTCCTAGAGCAGATCTTTTAGAAACACCATCCAATCTTGATTTAAATATTGTCCGTGATGGACAGTCCACCATGACTCTTGATAAACTGTTCCAATAGGTAATTACTCTGCTAAAAATTATGCCTTATTTTCAGTTTGAATTTGTTAAACTTCAGCTTCCAGCCACTGGATTGTGTTATACCTTTCTCTGCTAGATTGAAGAGCCCATTATTAAATATTTGTTCCCCATGAAGTTACTTACAGACTATTATCAAGTTAACGCTTAACCTTCTCTTTGTTAAGTTGATTGAGCTCCTTGAGTCTATCACTATAAGACATATTTTCTAATCCTTTAATCATTCCTATGGCCCTCCTTTTAACCCTCTTCAATTTAGCAACATCTTTCTTGAACTGTGAATACCAGAACTGGACACAGTACTCCAGCAGCAGTTGCACAAGTGCCAAATACAGCAGTAAAATAACCTCTCTATTCCTACACAAGAGACCCCTCTTCATGAATCCCAGGATCATATTAGGTCTTTTGGCCAGAGCATCACACTGAGAGGTCATATTCAGCTGATCATCCACCTCCCTCTCCAAATCTTTTTCAGCATCATTGATTCCCAGGATAGAGGCCACTGTTATGGATAGCCACATTATTTATTCCCAGATGCATACATTCAGCCATTGTCACAGGGTGCTCTCTCCTCTACTCATTGTGCCGTGCTGCCTGTTCCATTGTGGTAGTGTCTTACTCACAATATCCACACAGTCAGTTTCCTTTCACCGGGTGTATCTTTAATCTTTAGATGCCAGCAGCGTAGAACATAGGGTATATACATGTGGCAGGAGGAGCCTTTCACCCAACTTCCTCTACCATGCCAGGTGACTCTCTGAGCTCCCTGCTTAATTCCTGTTCCTGGCAAATATATATCTTCCCTTATTGAGCTAATTACCTCATTAGCCCAATCATTGTCCCCAAGGTCAACAATCTCACCCTAACAGAATAATTGCCTCCAATTAAGCCTGTAATCTTCTGTTATGCAATTAGCTAAGTGACCAGGATGCTGCAGCTAGTATTGTGTAACAGCCATATTAAACCACACACTATTTCCTTGCACCCACTTCATGAAGTGACCTAGATCGCTCTGAATCAGTGACCCATGCTCTTCTTTATTTATCACTCCCCTAGTTTTTGGGTCATCTGCAAACTATCAGGGATGATCTTATGTTTTCTTCCAGGTCATCGATAAATATGTTAAATAGCAGATTGCATAGAATTGATCCCTGCAGGACCTCGTTGAAAACAGTCCTGTTTGATGACAATTCTCCATTTACAATTACATTTTGAGCCCTATCAGTTAACCAGATTTTAATCCATTTAATGTATGCCACATTAATTATATATCATTCTAATTTTTTAATAAAAATGTCATGGCATACCAAACCAAATGCCTTACAGAAGTTTAAGTATGCAGTGTCAACACTATTACCACCTTTATCAACCAAACTTGTAATATTATTAGATACAAATAAAATGTTTCCCAATTATCATTCAGATTATTCTGATTAAGTTCTTCCTCCCAGTTGATTTGACTCATAATTGCTATTTTTTTGTATATAATATAATATAAAATATAATATAATAATTATAAT
Source organism: Chelonoidis abingdonii (assembly GCF_003597395.2). Classification (NCBI taxonomy): domain Eukaryota; kingdom Metazoa; phylum Chordata; order Testudines; family Testudinidae; genus Chelonoidis; species Chelonoidis abingdonii. The sequence continues at coordinate 895,605 of NC_133785.1, read as the reverse complement.
AAAGTTAATTTGAAAGGATCTATTTTCCATAAACCCATGTTGATTTGCATTATTTACATTAACCTCCTTTAGTTCTTTATTAATTGAGTCCCTTATCAGCCGCTACCTTATCTTCCTCGGAATCAATGTCGGGCTGACAGGATTATAATTACCCAGTCCTCCCATTTATCATTTTAAATATTTGCACAACATTAGCTTTTTTCCAGTCTTCTGGAACTTCCCCAGTTCTCCAAGACTTATTGAAAATCAACATTAATTGTCCAGTGAGCTCCTCAGCCAGATATTTTAAAATTCTTGGATACTAGTTATCTAGATCTGCTGATTTTAAAATGTCTGACTTTAATAATAGCTTCTGTTTAACATCCTCCAGTAACTAGTGGAATGCAAAGAGTTTTATCACCATATTATGAGACTATAACATCTGTTTTCCCCCATGTACAGAACAGAAGTATTTATTGAGCCCTTTTGCCTTGTCTGCATTTATTATTGCTAATTCTACCTTTCCCATCTAATAAGGGACCAATGTCATTGGCAGCCTTCTTTTTGTTCCTAATATATTCTAAAAACTTCCTTCTTATAGTCCTTAACTCTGCCTGACATATAGTTCTCCTTGTGTCCCTTGGCTTCCTTTATCAATTTTCTACAGTTCTTAACTTCTGTTTTATATTCATTACTATCAACTTCTACTTTCTTCCATTTGTTATGTTTTGATTATTAATAGTCACCATTATTAACTGCCGTCTTCACTTCCCCTCTGAAGCAGGCTGTTTACAAAAAAAAACAGCTCAGCTTTCATGTTCATTTGTGGGATTGTGACTTTTGGGGGCATCTAGAAAAGTGTTCTTAAATGATTCCCAATTACATTCACATTTTTCTGATTAAATTCTTCCTCCCAGCTGATTCAGCTCATAAAATTGTTTTCAGCTTTTTTTAAAAAAAATTGACCATATTAAAACACCCTGTATATATATTACTGGACTGGATTTTATTCTGCTTGCACATTATAAGTGTGATCAAGTCATGATCACTCACACTTAAGATACCATTAACTTTTAGTTCTGTGATCAGTTCCTCTTTATCTGTTAGGACACGATCTAATAGAGCATTCCCCCCTGTTGGCGGCAGCATTTTTTTAATTAGGAAATTGTCATATGTAACGTTTAGAAATTGCAGTTACGTTTTAGTACTGGCAGCATGGGACCTCCAGCATTCACTCAAATTGAAGTCCCCCATGATCACACAGTTTCCCCCCTTGCATATTATAGACAGGTGTATAAGGAATTGGTCATCCTGTTCCCTAATGTGATTTGGTGGTCAGTAGCAGGCATCAACTAGTACCCCATGTTGTACTTTATCTGTTACAACATTGATCCAGAAGCATTCCAGATCATTTTCTTCTGAGTTATCAGTCACTTGGAAACAGGTAATACTATTTTTGAGAAAGTGCTACTCCCCCTCCCCCTTTTGCCCACTTGATACTTCCTAAATAGGTTAAAACCATTGATTTTAAATCCAAATTGTTGACTAATCCCACCAGGTTTCAATAGCAGCAACTAGATTAAATTTTCATTTATGAGCAATTCTAATTCCTTTTTTTTTTTTTAACCCAGGCTACCATTAATGTACGGGCAGTTCAAGAATTTCTGCTCTTTATGTCCTTTTGTTGCTTAATTAATTTTGTTGTCAGCATCTTGATTTTGGGCTGAGTGTGCATATCTTCCCTCTTTTTGCCATCCTTTTTTGCTATTAGCGTTTAACTTTCTCCTAACTAATCTAGCCAGCCTGTCCCCAAGGAGATTGGTCCCCCTTCTACTGAGGTGGACACCATCCAAACTATACAGCCCCCTGTCCCCATGGAAGATGGATCAATGCTCCATAAAACGAAAGACCTCTGCCCTTCACCACTTACCTAACCAGCAATTCACTTCCAGAATCTTCTGCCTTCTATCGTCCTTTGCTCATGGGTCAGGAAGGATCTGAGGGAAGATTCCTTGGATATTCTTCTTCAGCATGCTTCCAAGTTCCTTGAAGTCATCTATTATCTGCGAGATATCCCATGACAGTGTCATTAGTGCTGATATGAACCATCACTAATGGATCCTTGCCCATTGTTTTCAGAAGCCTATCCAGTCTTAGAATGACAGCCCATGTCTTGGCTCTAGGAAAGAAAAACATTGTCTTGTTGTCAGCCCATCCCCTGCAGAATGTTCTTTCTATTCTTCTAAGTGTTGAATCTCCAACAAGGATTGTCTGTCTTCCTTGAATGGCTGGAGAACTCTTTCGCAGTAAGCTTGATTTTCTTACAGGTTGGGCCAAGCTGCCATCCACACATGTCCCACACATGTCTCCATTCCCTTGGATTTGCTGGATCTTGAGAGCTATCTTATGTATTTTGCATGTTGAGGACCTGGATTCCATTTGAAACTACTAGCTGTATGGAATTCCTCCTGCTTGTCTTCTCTCTAGTGGCTACAGTCTTCCGATTTTCATCTGTCTTTAGTTTTGTAGAATGCCATCATGACCTCTTGCGTTTGGTGGTCACAAACCACCAATCCTCCTTTCTGACTACCTTTCTCACCAATTCCTTTGTAGCAAGCTCTGTTCTTCCCTGACCCTGGGGTAGAGGTGTTTGCCAAATCAGGATGTCCAGAAACTCCTCAGCTTTCCTGATTTTTAGGCTACATCTACACTACAGGATAAATTCGAATTAGCTTAAACCGATTTTATAAAACAGATATTATAAAGTCGATTGTGCACGTCCACACTAGGCACATTAATTCGGTGGTGTGCGTCCATGGTGCGAGGCTAGCATCGATTTCTGGAGCGGTGCACTGTGGGTAGCTACTGTAAAATAATGAGGGCAATAATGTTGATTTCCATCCACAGTAACACTATTCCGATATAGTAATATCGATTTTAGCATTGCTTCTCTCTTTTTGTAGGAGTACAGAAATCGATTTAAAGAGCCCTTTAAATCGATATAAAGAGCAGTGTAGTGTGGACAGGTGCAGCGTTAAATCGATTTAAAGCTGTTAAAATAGTTTAACAGCGTAGTGTAGACCAAGCCTTTGTAACATCTCAATTTGCCGCTCTAATTCAAGGATAATCTCCCTCCAGCATAGCCACCACCTTGCACCTCGTGCACATGAAATCCCTTCTGTATTCAGGTAGGAAAGAGAATATAGCACATCCATTCCAGTCAGGGCTGGTGAAACCTAGGGCCTAGGGCACCAAGATTTGAGGGCGCCAAAAAGCAGTACCCAAAATGTCTGGGATGCTCACCTGGCGCCAGCTAAAACTGTAACCCTCTTCCCACTGCTGTGTGAGTGGGCGCTGTGGTTTTGATTAGCTCCGGCTGGCTGGGAAGTGATGTCATTCCTTCCCTGGCCGCCGGGGGTGCTGCGCTGCTCCCTGCTGCTCTGGCTCTGCCCCAGGGCCCCTGCCCTTGCTCAGCCCCACCCCACCCCGCCCTGCTCCCACTCCCCTGAGCTCTGCAGCAGGGCCAGAACTGCACTCACTAGTGGGGGAACGTGCAGAGACTCGGCCCCAGCTGCACCACTGGGGAGTGCTAGGGGGTGGTTCCCCCTGCCCTCCAAGCCAGCTCCCCCCACCCCGAGGAGGCCTCGGGCCCACTTCTCCTGTCCCACCACACAGAGGCCAGGGGCATTACCATCCCCCGTGGTGTGGGGGCTGCGTAGGGCCCCAGAATATCTAGGGACGGCCCTGGTACCCGCCAACCTGCCCGCAGCCAGCCTCTGCTGCACCCCTTGCCCTGCTTCCAGCCAGCCCCACACCTGCTGCCCTGCCTGCAGCCAACCCCACAACCCATGTCTCCAGCCAACCCCTGCCACACACCCCTGCCTGAAGCCAGTCTGCCCCATACTCCCTGTCTCCAGCCAACCCTTGCCACACCCCCTGCCCTGCCTCCTGCCAGCCCCACACCCCGTCTCCAGCCAGCCCCTGCTGCACCCCTGTGCCCAAAGCCAGCCAGCCCTGCACTTCCGTCTCCAGCCAGCCCCTGCCGCACCCCTGTGTCCAAAGCCACCCAGCCCCACACTCTGTCAAGTTATTCATTTATTTTCATTAAATATGTAGACTAAATAATTAAATTAATAAATTTTCAAGCTGAATGTGTATTAATTCTAATGAACAATGCCACATTATGCAGTATTCATTTTTGAAAGTTTATAATAAATGATGCTCCGGGAGGTTGGGCGGGGGCGGGTGGCGCAAAGTGGAAGTTTTACCTAGGGTGCAAAATATTCTTGCATCGGCCTTGATTGTAGATCACTATCACAGTGTCATTGCTGACCATCTTGAAATCACACGTAGTACTGAACCTGAAAGGAAAGCCTCTCTCACTCATGTTCCAATCTTCCTCTGACACTTCTCTGATAGCTGCCTCTGTTCTTGGCTCTCAAGTTCACCTAGCAAGAAGCTTTTTATACCAAGTCTTCCCTGCTTAGCTCAGCTGCACCCCTCACCACCAGGGAGCAATTAACCAATCAGAGACTTCAAACAACTGGGCTGGTCAAAGGTCCAAGGGCTGGAGCCTCACAGCCTTTATCAAGGCATTGATCAAAGGCCCAAAGCTTACTGAAGGAGTAGGCAACCTATGGCACGCATGCCTAATGTGGCACGCCAGCTGATTTTCAGTGGCACTCACAGTGCGCAGGTCCTGGCCACTGGTCCGGATGGTTCTGCATTTTAATTTAATTTTAAATGAAGTCCTGTCGCCTCCAACCACAGCTCTGAAGCTGAAGCTTCTCCCTCTGAAACTCCCATTAGCATGCCTCTGTTCTTGGCTCTCAAATTCAACTAGCAAGAGGCTTTTTATACCAAATCTTCCCTGCTTAGCTCAGCTCCACCCCTCGTCACCAGGGAGTGATTAACTACAGATGAACTGATCCACAACGTAAGATAAATTGCACAGGCATGATGAAGTCAAGCTATGGCCTAGATGACACCATCACACCTTTGTGATCTCACAAGTCTACAGGAGGATTTTGAGAAGAGGCAGTGAGGGGAGTTTTCTGGGTACCCACCAAATTTAGCTAACTCACCTTATATACAAACTCTGTGTGTGTGTGTGTGTGTGTGTGTGTGTGTGTGTGTGTGTGTGTGTGCGCGCGCGCACTTGATATGAGCACAAGCCCAGGAGGACTTCTTCGTCTCACCTTCAACAGAAAGGCCAGTGGAAGACAGTGGCTCATGCTGGTGTACAGGCACAGTTGTCAGCACTTTAAAAAACTTTACATGGAACAATTTTACCACAAGGTTCCTTTCTACTAGTGGGTGTTGGATGCATTCTGGTGAATTTTTAACACTTAGATAGGACTATACAAACATTAACTAACGTTTAGCTGCCTTGCATGGGTGTTGTAATTATCCCCCTTTGACAGATGGGGAAATGAAGACAGAAAGCTTAAATGACATGGCAGGGGCACTGCTTGCTGTGTCTAGTTGCTAAACTATTTTAGAATCTAAAAGCTAACTGTAAGCAGAATAAAGGGCACGCTCTTATTCTAATAATAATACACCATTCTTAACTCAAAAGGATTCCGCCTTTCCTTGATGGTCACCACGAGTGACAGCAGATGAATTCCAATGATCATTCTGAGAGATCCCATGTATCATAGTTAGCAATGAATTGAAGTTGTTTATGAGGTGGGGCAGGGGAAACATTTCTCTGAAAATGAAAGAACTTGCTGATCCCACTAGCGCAGTGGGTGGAAACGTTCTGGGCTGATTTTATCATCTATAATTCAGTAGCATGAATTACCCATAATTCCACTCCCTTCCACTATCTCCCCCACCACCACTGCCTCAGTTTAGCATTTGCACAATTGTGCCAGCTCTGATGCATTCAGATTTAAGCTTCATCCAGGGGTGACCTGATGTGAATCCAGTCAAATCAGGAACTTTGTTTAGTTTTGATGAATTATATAATAATTATAAACAAATCCTGAAGATGTTTCAAAAACATGGGCAGAAGCCTTTGTTCAGCAATAAGTACCAGTCATGATGCATCATCCGTTCTTCTCTGTGTTCTGTATAACTGCGCATAGTTTATTTGCAAATTTCAAATGATAATCTAACTGGAGCTTGTGTGTTTATATGAACTAGTTCATCACCCTCTACCAAAAGGACGACTTATCCCCATCTCCCAAATAATACTATGGTTATCATCACAGCAACAAAATGAAAAGACACAAACCACCATATAGTTCCCTCATTTAGTAGCTTAAAATATGGACCCAAATCAAATGAAGCCAGACTTTAAATGAAGATACTGCATTTCTTAGAATTACGATAACCCTGTTAAATATTAAGCCGACTACATACAAAGCAGTACTAATTTCCTATTGTTGGCCAAGACTGAAATGAGTGTAGAATAACAACGAGTTTGTAAAAGCCATCACAGCAGCACTCTTAAAACAGACAAATTGCAAGGTCACTGTGTGCAAAAAAGTCATTGCTGCACCATAATGTTAGCAGAGCACATGGTTTCTTCATCATCATTTCATATGGTCTCTCCAAATTTTTGTTCATAAACATGTGGCACTGCATTGAAAGAAGATGTCATGTGACTGTAGTAATTCAGTCCATGTACAAGACTAAGTGACTTAGTTTTTTGCAAAATGAAAGGAACGTGTGTTCTTCAGACACTAGTACAAAAATACAAATAGTAAGAGGGCTTACTCAGTTAGAATGGCAAGCATGTGAGAATATGTGCTATATTGAATTTCATAGATAAGGCACTCACTCCTCAACAGTGCTATGCTAGGGATGAATTTGGCCCTTGCAGTTTTCTAATATGGGGTCGATTGGACAAGCTGGACATGGTTAAACGCCATGTTATTTTCAACAGGCAGTTTTTGAACAGTGTTCTGACATAGACTGACACCTGGCTGCTCACTCCATGGTAGAAACAGCTCAGCAAGAACCGTGCCTGAGCTCTGCTTTGACAAGGTTTTCAAATAGAGCCCTAGTCTAGTTCCAGGAGGGGTTACAGTCTAGACTGTTCCACTGGTGTTTGCAGCTGCCCCTGGCAGCTCGTTAAGGGCAGGGAGTCACTTACCACAGGTACTGCTGGGGAGAAGCAACAAGGAGTTTGCAAAGGGAACAGAGCTGTCAAAGCAAATGGAGAGGATAGAAGAAAATAGTAGTTTATGGGGAAAAGTTAAGTAACATACTGTTTAATGGGAGGAAATTTGGGCTCCTTGAGATCCATGAGCTGGGATTTTTGGGGGGTTATTTTGGTGAAAAAAAGAAGGAGCTGATCACAAAATAAATAACAACAACAACAATAAAAAAGTAAAAACGCTACGCTTTACCAAAGAACTGCATGGACAGCAGGAGCCGCAGGAGGTTCCTTATGTGCAGTCTACTAGCAGAGCTCACCACCTGGACTTGCAAACTGAAGGCAGAACTCAAACAGAATTTATGGGGGACAGCACTTCCACCCACAGCTTAGTAATTTAACTGCTGCTTAATTCACACTTGTGGGCAACTACTGCTCATAATGTACAGCCTAAACAGGTCTGATCTTAGTAGAACTGATTTCGAACCAAGTATTGGTGAGAGCGGGGGTGGAGGAGGGAAGCAGACCCATTCCTCTATTTTATAGGGAGGTTTGTTTGTCACGTTTGTTAAAAGTAACTAAGATTTGTTCGGAAGCTTATGACCTGTTGCTAAAAGCTACACTTATTTATATCTGAATGTGTTTAAAAAGAGGAAAATGGTCTTTCTTTTCATGGTCAGCTTTTTCTTGTGTTCAGTGGATTAGGAAAGTCACTGGGGCACGGTTACGGGGCAGCTGCTGGAGCCTTTCATTCTCTGGCCTAGGCTGCCCCACAGCATTTTACTCTCTGACTTGGAAGTATGTTCTTGGCATTACCCACAGCTGATAAGGAGATTCTTTTCATTTAAATTGCAGGTATCTGCAGACAGTCCCAGCCCAAGTCCTTGGAGGCACAGAAACTTTGAGTTGTGTGAGAGGAAGGTTCACGCCGTCAGAAAGAGGTAACTTTTCTACTGACGGGCATGATTTGTAAGTTAGCTGAATCTGCTAACCACATCAGAAACCTTGATTATATTAAATTTAACTTTGTATCAAGTAGCATTTCCCTAAAGTGCTATGATTCAGGAAGCCTATGTTTCTTACTCATACTAGACTGGCCTCTAAGGTAGGGTGAGCAGACAGCAAATGTGAAAAATCGGGACGGGGGGGGGTAATAGAAGCCTATACAAGAAAAAGACCCCAAAATCAGGACTGTCCCTATAAAATCGGGACATCTGGTCACCCTACTCTAAGGGAACAGGCCCGTACTGGCTCTGCTGCAGAGCTGCTCTGCTCCAGAAAGTATAACCCCTATTGGAGCTCCTGGGGAGCAAGGATGCTGTGACAGATGCAGTGTGTACACTACCTTCCACAGCTGCTTGGCTCTGGTGATAGGCATCCTCTTCACCCCTGTTGGGTGACTTGCATCCATGTGAGTGCCAGCAGGGAGCTGGGAACACTAAGGAACACCTGAAATTGGGGGTGGCTCTTACACAGCCTCTTGACCCCCTGCCACCATCCTTATGCACCATCCAAGGGCCAGCCACAATCTCCCCTATATTTGGAAGCTGGCTAGTTAGCTATTCAAAGGGTACTATAGTAAGGCCTGTGACGTAAAAACCTAGACAGAATATCTCGGCAAATGTCTGGAGACAAGCTAGAGACCCCTTTGAAAACGGTGCCCGCATGGTACTTACTTGGGCTGTGTATGCAGGTTCTGTGGCATCTGTGCTTGCTCTTTCACAGACTGTTTGCACCAGACAGTGATTTATGAGCTGAACATTTTTTATCACGGTATTTCAATTGGTAGATGCTGGTTCTGCTGGTAGAGCTTTCCTTCAACCTGCAAATGGCTCCTTGAGCAATAGAGCTGCACATCAAAGGCCTGATTGAAAAAACAATTAGATGTACAAAATGGAACCCTGTATGCTCCTATTACTACACATATGAATAAGGGGCCCAATTTTGTTCTTACTGAATTCAGTGGGTGCACGATGACCTAAAGCCATATACCTACAAGTAAAACTTCAACCATTAGGCTAGACACAATTGAATTTTTATTTTTTAAATAACTACAACAGGTAATATCAATACACAATCAAATACACTAAGTAAATATCCTTAAAATCAAACTCTAATAAGTTCCCAAGCAGCATTTTTCTTTCTTTGTCTCTCTCTACATTTTGATTATCCATGGAAATATTTTTCATTGGGATGTGTGTGTGTGTAGTGAAATCAAGATTTATCAATAAAAACTCAAATCCTTCCAAGCCTCGTTATAATCCACTTCACAGGACTAAACTGAATATGCAGCATGGCATGTTATTATGACAAAATCAAGCACTGACCTTACATTACTTGTGTACTTCTGTACAAACCTGCTCACTGACTTTAATGGGACTGCTCATGTGGTTAAAGTTAAATGTGCTGAAGTGCTTTGCTGAATCAGTGCCTCTAGCTTCACAGTGAAGAAGTTTTGTAGTTATTGCAATATTTCTAACTGCAGAATTACTGTAATACTTCTCCTAACTGCAAAACATTTCTGCAGCATCACTACAGGAAAATTCCTACTATGGCACCTTTTCTGCCCAGGTTTTTGTGTTGAATAAAGAACACATATGGTAAAATCTGGCTCTTTTCATTAGCGTTCATAGGCTACAACATGCCTGTTTAGGTGAGAGCAAAAAGTACTTGGGAGTGGGGAGAGTGACCATTCAGACTTTGAGCTTGCTGGGTTAGGGTACCTATAGTCTCATGAGTAGAATATCATAGCACTACCTGGGGAGTGACCTGTAAATTCTTCTGATATCCCTAGATTTGAGGGAAATCCTGTGGATTATCAAGCTGTTTTCCAGGGCATATGTATGCTGGGAGTGTCCCTCGGTCATGGATTTGATTTCAGGTCCACAGACTGAACTGAGGGACACACAATTATTTGAATTCTGTAGTACTCACTATACATAAAGTCTGGGATCCTTAGATTTTCATTATGTTTTTCTTGCCTTTCTGGGATTCTTTTAGTATGTAACTGAATGGTTGTAAATTTCCTTAGTTGCAAATCAGACAAATTGTGGGCTATTTGATTAAATAATATGAGATAAGAGGCCTGTGAGTTAAAATTGTTTTGCAGCATACCTTTGATTAAAACAAGACCTATTTTTTCCTTGCATGCAAGAACGATTTACTTCTTGCCACAGTTGTTTTTTATCTATAAAATATGATGTCACTTGCTGTAAAACAATAAGAAACCTTTCACTGGAAAAAGTAGACCATAGTAAGAACTTATTTATAATGATTATGAATTAAGGAATACATTTTGTTTGAAGTCTTTGCTAAATATAATCCAGGTGCTGCTGGAATAGTTGTATGCATTTCTGTGCTGAAATCCAGTTAGCATCAAAGCCGCATGGGAGATGGACTTCTGCTGAATACATCTAGTCTCTGAAGTAGCAGCGAAGCAGTTAATTCACTTTTTAGCCAATATACAAAATGCTGTAGCATGCACAAGCAATGGAGGCTCCCTCTGGTGGCTAATTTGCCTACATGCTGGCTTCGTTTTTCAGAAAGATTCATACATTCCAAGGCCATTAGGGATCATTGTGATCTTCTAGTTTGCCCTCCTCTATAACACAGGCCACAGAACTACCCCAAAGTAATTCTCGGAGCATATTTTTGAGAAAAACATCCAATCTTGATTTTAAAATGGCCAGTGATGCAAAAAATCCACTACGACCCTTGGTAAATTGTTCCAGTGGCTAATTACTCTCAAATATTAAAAAATATATGCCTTATTTTCCAGCTATTGGATTATATTATACCATTCTCTGCTACATTGAAGAGCTCATTATCAAATATTTGTACTTATAAACTGTAATTGAGTCACCTCTTTGCCTTCTCTTTGTTATGTAGACTGAGCCCCATGAGTATATCACTAAAAGGCATAGTGTCTAATCCTTTAATAGGGAGGTTCTCAAACTGTGGGTCAGGACCTCCAATGTGGGTCACGACCCCATTTTAATGAGGTTACCAGGCCTGGCTTCAGCCCTGGGTAGCAGGGCTCAGGTTACAGGCCCCCTGTCTGGGGCTGAGGCCCTTGGGCTTGGGTTTTGCCCCTCCCCACACAGGCGGTGGCAGGGCTTGGGCAGGCTCAGTCTTTAGTTCCCCCGCGCCCCCCCCCCCGGGGTCCTGTAGTAATTTTTATTATCATAAGGGGGACATGGTGCAATGAAGGTTGAGAACCCCTGGGAACTCCTGCTTCGCTGATCTTACTCTAAGATATCAATATCCTTCTTGAATTATGGACACCAGGATTTGACACAACAGCAGTAAATTAGCAATATTTAGCATAGGTTAGTGTATTTGGATAGCTTCTTGAGTAACATTGATATATGGTGCATTTTCCCCCTTACTTTGAGTAATAGATGATTTTTACTTTGAGGGCTGTAGTAAGACTCAAGTGGTCAGATGGTTGGTGTTACCTCTAGTCTCAGGGATGAATTCCCCAATAGAAACATATTAAGACTTTTAGTTTTAAATGAAAACATAGAATTTTTAAAATACTAATTAAAGAGAAATTGTACAACCTGTCATTTCAAGACCTTCAAAAACTGAACTGGCACTTTAATTCTACCTCATTTGCACATAGAGAGAGTAAAAAGTCAGCTTCCAGCCATTCCCATTTTGCAGTTCAGAGTTTTGGAGATGTCCCAGTAAAATGAGATTTGAAAGCCTGTTAGGAACACTGCAGGAAAGCTATTCTCAGTCATACAGTCCAGTTAGGCAGCTATCCCTATTAAAAGCTCACCATGATGACTGTATGTATTACAACAAAAATGTAACTTAGCACCTAACATCAAATTGCCCTAGAACTGGCTATGCTATTGCATGAGTCTGATCCTGAAGCTTTTTTCTTAGGCAGAAGCTCAGATTAGGAGTGTGCCTGTATAAGCACCAAGACACATTTGTTTTTCACTGTGTATCTAAGTCTATTTAGTTTTGGTTTAAGTGCTTAGTTAAAATAGTGTAAATGGCTAAAAATATCCTGTATCTCATTATGCTGCTTTTGTATAAGAGACTTGCAGGAGGTCAGAAGCAAATACTCCTAATTCAGATAGGCTGAGGCAATTTTAGTAACTCTGCTGTGTGTTTTGCTTCAGGCTAGAAGTCATGGTGACAGCCTATGAGGTGAAGTCAAACTTAGTCTGACAGCACCTAGTGTTTGCACAGCTGGAAATGAGACTTGCAAATAGAACTGTGTGTGTGTAGGTAAGGCCTCTAAGTGTTGGATTATTGATATAAGGCTTATTGGAACCACAAAGACAGACAATCAACACCAAGAGTAATCAAGGCTTTATAGTGCCAGCTTTTGTTTACAAATATCTTTGCAAAGGTGAGTGAACTCTATTGGCTCACCTTTAATTTCTTGTACATTTTCAATCTTGCCAAATACTTCAGTAAATGGCTTGTCAAAGAATCTTTCTCTGATAAATAATATGCAATGCTTTCTAATTCTGAGATATTAATTTGTGAAGCTTTTCTCCTTATTCAAATAGTTCATAGCCATCCAAATCTGTAAGTGATTATTCCACGAGTCATCCTTACCTTCCCCGCCCATGCTGTCCCTGTTAGGAATTGCCAGAATGCAGTTAAAGGAAACCTGCATCTTTAAGAAATGATCCTCTGTCAGTTTGTTTCATCTCTTAAGCCAGTCTCTCCCAGCATCCCTACCTAGCCTTTATAGTACAGGAGAAAGGAAAATCAGACATGGTTGCTAGGATACTAACAGAAAAGGTAAGTCAGCAATACTAGGAATAAAACAAAATTAATTAAAGTCACCACAGATTTTGAGTCACGGAACAGAAATTTCTAGAGTGAAGAATTGCCACAAACTCATGCATCTTCATTAATAAGAGAAAGAACTACATTGAAGCTGCACCTCACACTGGGGAGGAGTGCCTCAACATCTGCAAAGCTACCTCTTTATCCACTTCCAAATTCCTCCTTAAAACTCTTCTTTGCCACAATGTCAAAAAAAATAAAAGAAAAAAGAAAAAAAAATCCTGACAACACTTAGGCAGTTGATGTGCTGAGACCAGTGCCTATCATGCTGACTAGTATTGTCTCATTCTCTTCTCATGCTCCCTTGTCTTTCTGTCTGTATCCATCTGTTGTTTCTTGCCTTATATTTTCTGTGATTGATAGAAGACTTTGGAAGCATGAATCACATCTGCCACACATCGACTGTAGTCTCCTTGGGGCAGGGGACCATCTGTTTGCTCTGGGTTTGTACAGTGCTTAGAATAGTGTGGTCCTTGTCCATAACTAGGGGTCTTAGGTGCTATGGGAAGACAAATTATGTTTAAACTTATGAGTTTTTAACACATTACTTGAATGCTTTCATAGCTTGAAAGATTTCAAGGCCAGAAGGGACCATTGTGATAATCTAGTTTGACCTCCTGTCTTAACAGGCCATAGAATTTCTTCAGAAAAGTTTCTAGAGAATATCTTTTGGAAAAACAGGTAAACTCCATTTTAAAAATGAGTCCTTTAAGATGTCTAATCATACTTTTCTTGTTCAGTAGTTGTTTTAACTGATTTGTGTGTCTGAAAAAAGATCAGAATTAAATCCTTATTTATAATTCCTTTTGTATTTTTATTTTATAGTGTACATATTTCACTGAGATCCTGGAGCTTGGACATGCTGCATGTCCTTCAGGGTGAATTCTATTGTGTAATATTGAGTTTGTTGCTTCCTGAAAGACAGATGGAATTTTAAAGCTTCAGGAAAAGAATGAATTTTTAACTTAGAGGTGGTACAATTCTTCTGTCACACCAGTTTAATTGAGCTATTCCTGACTTACATCACTATAAGCCATCTGAGACCCAGGCCTATGATGTGAAATGAAATTACTTGCACCCTTTCATTTCTCCTCCTATCTTTTCCACACAGTTTCATGTTCCTGTTCCAATCCCCCCTCCCTTTTTGTCCTACCTCATGCAAGCATGGCCAAACTTAACAACCAGAGGGCCAGACTAGTGATGGACTTCATGCTCAGTTGCCTACAGAACTAGCCAAACAAACTAGCTAACAAATTAGAGATATGAAAAAACTCCATCCTCTCTCTGTTAATCTGGGAAACCTGCTAAAGCATCTTTCTCCCTGGCAGATTGTCATCTTCTCATGCTTTAAAAAAAACAAAAACAAAAACAAAAACAGGTAGATATGATTTGAAAAGGTCTCAACTTCAGTCTTGAAACACCATTTCCTCTCTTGCTGAACTGTAACACCATCTTAAGATATACAAAAATGGCTTCTCTTCAGCTTTGAACAGGGCCTGACAAAACCCATCGATTTCACACGGTTGTCCTGTACCATAGCAAATTTGAACAAACCCCCAAACTTAAAGAAGGTATGAAATCCCTGTGAACCAGCCAAGAACAACCCTGCTAAAACCCACTGCCAAGTTCGCCCAGCTCTTGTTGTAACATGATAAAATGGTTCCCTTGTTGCGCTTTAGGTCATGGGGATGAAAGAAATTACAAAGTTTTGCAGTGGGGGGGAGGGGCGGGGGAAAACATAGATTATATAACTGCTCTAAGCAGTTAAGAAATAAAGCATTTAAAATGTGTACTGTCTCTAGAAATGGTCTGGAGCTGCAAAATTCATATCCAGATTATGAATTACAGCAAGGTCAAGAGTTTTGGTTCAGTTCGTTTTATATTATGATGCGGTCAGCTATGAAATTCGGATCAAAATTTTTGTTTAGAATCTTCAGATCCTAATTTTCATCCTTAAATTGAAGGGTGGACACAGGTTTTACTTTGGCTTTTCAATAGTTCTTACTTTAAGGTAAAGTTTGTGCTGATCTTTGAACTCTTACATTCTTATCAAGTTCTGATCTGTTGTAGGACATAGAGAGGAGCCTGTTAATAGGAGTAAGTTTATTCCTAACTGTACAGGTGTGATAGGTTTGCATTTGGCTACCTTGCTCAAGAAAGTCATGTCATATAATGTGTTGCAGTCAAACAGAGGTATTCAAATCAAAAGTGGAAGTGCTGATAATGTGCCAGTTTCTAGCACCTGCCATCTCACTCAGTTACTTGAAAAAAAATTCAGTAGGGAAAAAATGTTGTTGAATGCTTTTTCTTTTTCCATCTGCAACAATTCACACAACTCTGTATGCAAGTTTCCAGTTAAAACCCTGGAGATAATTCAGCCTTTCTTACAAAAGACGTGCAAAAGGTCTTGCCCATTTAAACGGAAATAAAGCTTTCTGCATGTGAATGTGTGTCTATAATATACAGTAGTTAGGGACACGTAAGCATTCTGTAATTGTCACCACAGCACTTTAGTACTATAGGTGGTGCAAGTACCCACATAATGACCCTAAGTAGGTTTACAGTGCAGACATATGTTGGGAGCTCTTGAGGATCACTCTTTAGGAAGGATACTGTGTGACCACCCCTCTGTAGTCTGCCTTCTTCCACTGGGAGTGGGGACCCTGAGCAGCCTTGTGATTAGGGTAGTTCAAAGACCACAATTGTGGCCATATGTACCCACCCAGAAGCCTGCCACAAGCTGGCCCCTGGGAAGCTCATGTGCAGTCATCCTTTGTAAACTATCAGTCTATGACCATTAACAGTTGTTTCTACTATATCTCTTCCTTCTACATAAAGTATAAAGTGCGGTCCCTGCTCTAGGGGAATCAAACATAGTAATGGTTACAAATCCTTTTCTCTGATTTTTCTTTCAGTCTTGCTGTGGAACTGAGCTCTCAAAAGCAAAGGCAATTTGTAGGACTGATCTCCTTGGGAGCTTAGAGGCTCTCCTGAGCTTTTGTTATAGTTTTGTTTAAAGAGCCACCTTATACATAGAGGAAACTCTGCAAGAAGTGACATTCACTGACTGGGACTTTAGAGAAGAGTTTGCTCACAACAGTGCTCAGAGGATTCTGATAGTCAGTTTTAGTGGAGGAAGTTGGAGTTAAAGTGGAGTATATTTTTCCTATGAAAATTCATAAAGATCTCTTTCTATTTCAGTCCTGTTATCAAGCTGTAGCTCAGACTGTAGATGGGAGCAGTTGCTGCCCTCAATACACTGTAAGTTTAAGACTGATGATTGCACGCTAGCTTTCTAAACTGCAGATACTGTAATAGTAGAATACACCTATATGTTTTCCCACATTGCTTGGAATTGTCAGTTTTAGTTTTTCTTGCATGGCTGGACATAACCTTAAAAGCTTAGAAGAAAGGGTTATTCTGTGGGGAAGGGATACAGAAGCAAAATCAGTTTTGCTGCTTTGGAGAAAAATAGACTTGCAGCTGGTATTTGAGGCAGTTGGAAAATTACAGACCCGTTTCAGCATGAAACGTCTTTTGGAAGAGAAAATGGAATGGACGCATATCCTAAAGCTAAAGAGAGAGAGAGAGAGCTGTAGTAATGTGTCAGGACTGTGGCATCTCCACAAGGCAGACTTTTACAACAATCTTTAGGACTAGATTATGCCTTTACAGCACAGCCCCTTTTAAGAGGTGCTGTGAATGTGACACCATCTCAGTGGGTGTTGGGAAGCATTTTGCCTCTGCAAGGCACCATGCCTCCCAGAACTTCCTGCCTGCCCTGGGAGGAGAGTATTTTGCATGCCGCTGACCAGGGCCAGGATCCCTATGGATTCCCAGCACTCCATTCTGCTTTTCAGTCCCATTCCCTGCCTACCCCACGTGCCTGTCGATTCCATGGATCTCAAGCAGGGATGAGAAGAAGGGGATTCTTTGTCTACATGAACAAATTGTACCAATTTAACTTGGTTGAGTTAGAGGCTGGTGAGAACTGATTCAAGCTAAGTTAATATAAGGTGCTTTTAAACCAAAATGAGTCTCCATACCAGGAAGTTGCTCTGATTTAACTAATCTAGTTAGACAAGACCTGTTACTCCACTCGAGCAAGAGCTGGTCACTGTTGTTTCCTTCCATTTGCTCTATGCAAGAAAATGAGTCTATGGTTTATTTATTTTTAACTAAGGGATAACTACAGTAAACACCCCACATAAGCAGGCAAGCTGCTATCACCACAAAAACAGCTGCACAAAGAAGGCAAAAATGGGTACACAATGGGAAAACATTTGGAAAATTATAAACATGGCAAGACTATGAATGTAAAGATATGCCAGAAATGAAGTGTTCTAATCTTTTTTGACTTCCTGCAATGCCTGATGGATTGGAAGTATAGAGGCTGTAACACTACAAAGAATGAGACCTGAGAAAGAAGAAAAAACTTTGTATTGGGAAATCAGCAAGGTGAGAGGCAATTCGGTCCAACAGACAGGGCATTGAACTGGGCCTCGGGAGATCGGGAGTCTGATCCAGGTTTTGCCACTGCCAGATATCACTTCTCTTCTCCATACCTGTGTTTATCTCCTGTGTCCATCTTGACCATTTAGACTGTATGCTCTTTGAGGCAGGGTCTCTCTCTTACTATATGTTTGTACAGTGCCTCTCAAAACAGGGTCCTGATCTTGACTGGTTCCTGGGGGCACCAATGTAATACCGAGAAAAGTAAAGTACCAGAAAGAATAAATCAAGTCTGATATAAAACAATAGGTTGGGGCAGAACAACTTTCATGGAGAAATAATCAAAGGCCAAGAGTTATTGATTGAAGGCAGAAGAATTCAGAGCTTGGTTAAACTGACTCTGCAGAAGCAAGATTATATGCAGAGACTAAGATGGACAACAAAATAAATTACTACGAGAGAATAAGAGATGAGAATTTAATTTAGATAAAACCAAGACATTTTACAACTTCATGTTGTCTCATTCGTTCTTACTTGAATCTCATCTGCTTGAATTTCAGATCTTTCTAAAGCATGGCTCAAGTCTTCAGAAGTATGTGTGCCTGCCTTATGCATGTCCAGAACCCAAGGCTCACACCAGGTTAGGTTTCCATGCAAGAGCAGGCAGGTGTGGGAGTGCACAAATCCCTGGTATCACACTTGTGCCACCGGGTTAAGTGGAGGTCAGGGTTCAAACAGAAAGGTGCTTCACCATTGTAGGTCTTAACCAATTTAACCTCAACTTTTAAAATTGTCAGCTCACAACACTCTACTGCAGGATTGTGCACTTTGGGGCTTGTATTTCTGTAACAGTTTAACAGATTTTACAAGGACGAGGATGAGGATTCCCCCCCACCCAAGTCCTGCAACTATTTCCCCTAATCTGAAACAGCCATATATCCAGCCCCAAATTTTGTTGTCACCTAAAACCAAGCTCAGTTCTAGAGGTAGAAATTGCCTGTAAAACAAAAAGAAAACAAATAGCACTAAAACTAGCAACAATGCAACCTGAATGCCAGTGGGAAACACTGAATGAGTTTGTATATCTAAGTAAAATTTTGGTATAACAGCTGTGGGGACATAACCCTGTTACAACAATGTGGAATTACAGATAACTGAGTTTGAAATAAATCAGTGCTGTATTGTATAATGCACCCTCCCCCACCAAAAACAATTGAATGACATTGTCATTAGAAATTAATTCAGGTATTGAAATTTTTCCATCAGATAGGATAATTTGTTTTTCTACATACAGCTTTCATTTCGGAGATAGCAGAAGCTGTACAAAATGCTGAGGCTGTTGCAGTCTGCAGTATATGATGGAATGAATGATTGATATAATGTGGCTTTGTGGGATTTTTTTTTTTTAAGCTCAGATAATGTTATTCACTTCCTGTAGAATATACTAAATATACAATGACTCATCAACTCCTCAAAATACAAGGAAAAATAACCAACCCATTTTAAAATACTTATGGGTGAAGCACAATTGTTTATCTTTCAAATTTCTTAAGTGAAAAATCCATGAAATTCATTGTATCTTTATTTAGGAGGCAGAAGTTGTATTTTTTAAAGAGAAATATGAGATTTGTTGAAATAATTTACTTACTTAATGATCCATGTTTCATTAAATATTCTGTATACACAAGTTTCTCAACTTTTTTTCCCCAAATTACTCTGAATTATTTAATACAGAGATTAAGTAGTTTGATAGTCTATTATCCTCCTTTTGGTTAAGATGTGTAATTTAAGGAGTATTATTAATAACATAACTAGTGGCTATTGATGTCCAGTCTTTGTTTGGTAACCCTAATAATTCAAGTTTCTGTAATTCTAGATTAAGACTGTAGCAGCATCCCTGCAGGGCCATCCTGGCTCCTGCCCAGACTGGACTGAGAAAGTCACACAGAGACCTTCTGGTGCAGTACCCACCTGGTGCTTTTATTTACAGGCTGTGCTCCCACCATTTTTCCACCACACAAATAATCCCCTTCTTGCAGTCAACTAACAGGAGAGGGAGGGCAAGCTATCTCTCTCTGCTTCCCCTCACTGCCTTTCCTCTACTGCAGCTTTCCTCTATCCAGCTCCCAACTGGCTTCCTTCTCCTGGGGCTCTTATCCAGCCTCAGCCTGATAAGGAAGCAGCTGTTCAAGCTTCCCCAGTCAGGGCCAGGTGGTCTACCCAGCTCCAATTCACCTCCCTTAATCGGAGCTGGAGTGACAAAGAGTTGGCTAAGCAGTTTTCTGCTTAGCACCCTGTCACATGACTCAAGAAATTTCAAGTAGTTTTTTTGATAAATGTAGTAGGGCTGTCAAGCAATTAAAAATTAATCATGATTAATTGTACTATTAAACAATAATATATCATTTACTTAGATATTTTTGATGTTTTCCATATTTTCAAATATGATTTCAATTAAAACACAGAATGCAAAGGCTATAGTGCTCACTTATATTTATTTTTATTACAAATATTTGCATCATGAAAGATGAACTTACAAATGTAGAATTATGTACAAAAAATCCACTCAAATATAAAACAATGTAAAACTTTAGAGCCTACAAGTCCACTCAGTCCCATTTCTTGTTCTGTCAATCGCTAAGACAAACAAGTTTGTTTACATTTGCGGGAGATACTGCTGCCTGCTTCTTGTTTACATCACCTGAAAGTGAGAACAGGCATTCGCATGACACTGTTGTAGCTGGCATTGCAAGATATTTATGTGACAGATATGCTAAAGATTCAAATGTCCTTTTATGCTTTGACCACAATTTCAGAGAAAATGCGTCCATGCTGATGATGTGTTCTGCTTAAAAATGATCTAAAGTAGTGTGGATGGATGAACATATGTTCATTTTCATCATCTGAGTTAGATGCCACCAGCAGAAGATTTATTTTCTTTTTTTTTAAAGCATGCTCCACATCTCGTCCCTCTAAGATTTTGGAAGGCACTCCAGATTCTTAAACCTTGGGTCTAGTGCTGTAGTTAGCTTTAGAAATCTCACATTGATACCTTCTTTGTGTTTTGTCAAATCTGCAGTGAATGTGTTCTTAAAATGAACATGTGCTGAGTCATCATCAAAGACTGCTATAACATGAAATATAGGGCAGAATGCAGGTAAAACACAGAGCAGGAGACATACAATTCTGCCCCAAGGAGTTCAGTCACAAATTTATTTAATGCTTTTTTTTAGTGAACGGAAGCATGTCCTCTGGAATGGTGGCCAAAGCATGAAGGGGCATACAAATGTTTAGCATATCTGTCACATAAATACCGCATAACATTGGCTACAAAAGTTCCATGTGAATGCTTGTTCCACTTTTAGGCGACATTGTAAATAAGAAGCGGGCAGAATGATCTCCCAGAAATGTAACAAACTGCTTTGTTTTAGGAATTGGTTGAACAAGAAGTAGGACTGAGTGGACTTGTAGGCTCTAAAGTTTTACATTGTTTTGTTTTTGAGTGCAATTATGTAACAAAAAAATCTACATTTGTAAGTTGCACTTTCACAACAAAGAGATTGCACCACAGTACTTGTATGAGTGAACTGTAATTGAGTTAATTGCATGAGTTAACTGTGATTGACAGTAATTTTTATCCAGAGTATGTTCATAATATATGGTCCTATGGTCCAGATGAGACTTGCCTTGCTCAGTTTAGCATGTGACCAGAAAGCCCTATGTAGGAATAAAAGAAAATTTAAGTGGTTTAAGTTTATCTAGATAGCTGGGATCTCTTTTGTCTATATAGGTTTGTCTTCCATACTCGTTACAAGTAAATACATTATACAGATTTTAGATTTATTAGCCTGGATAGCACTGAAGCTGCATAAACTGCCAACATAAAATCAGAAAATGAATAAAAAGGGTTGCAAAAACACAGTAAGTTTACAGTTTTTGCATAGATGAATTTTCATGGATAACTTTTCAGCAATATTTGATGTCTTGTGGAAGCAAATTCAGATACAAGCACTTCTTTTAAATAAACAAACAAAGAGCCCAGCAGCCTACTCTATACTCTTAAAGCAGCTCTACAATACTATGGTATACTTAAAGGGATATATCATTACAATATTCACCTATCAAAGTTATTATGTATTGTCATAGACAGATGAACTGACAGAAGGTTTGGGGAAGCTAGCTGTTTGCAGCCATGAAAGGAAAATGTAGTTTCTATAGTTATCAAATCCTTTGAATGTAAAGGACAAATGATAAGGAAAATTAACTCTGACTAGATGTTAAGAAATACAAGTTTTCCTATTGTAATTTCTTCAGTTTTATTGTTTCAAATGATTTTTCCAATGAGTGTGGACAGTGAATGTACAGGCTATTAGGGAAGTGAATTACTATTATGCTAAATATATTATCTGAGGTATGGTGATCACTGTTATTGACTCTTATTTTAGACTCAAGGATAAAATTAACAATTGCCATACAGATTTGGATTAATTAATAGAAAATGTAGAAGCATGGTAATTGGCTCCTAAATAGTTTATTATCTTAGGAGATGTTTTTAAGGGAACAGAATACAACAGAAATGTGCAATGTATATTTTGATGGATGAACTGTTTTTGCAAACCAGAGTCTGAGATGTTTAAATAGAACCTTGAAAAAACATTGTTCTGCAATTAAAAACAAAAAACTAAGCAAGAACACCAGCAGCACACAAGTGAAAAACTTCAGCAGTCTCTTAAGTGTAAAACTACAATATTTTGATTTTGACTAAAATCTCAAGGATAATTAAGTAGTATTATTGGAATCATGTCATATGCATCTCTGAAAGGGATAAAATTATTGCTGGGGGAAGACAAAATACAGAATTACTAAACCATTTTAAATTATTCAGTAAATAACACCACTCTACTCAGTCAAATGCTTTTCAACTGTAATCAAGAGCAGGTCTAAAAAAGCTTAGTGTACTGTTTGCCATGTTGATAATGTTGCACAGGGATTCAGTCACTGTTGTCTTACAAGCCCACATAGGACAGGTATAATTGTGTGAATTATTTTTTTCTAGATGCCTTATTAATTTTTTATAAAGTCTAGACTTATTCATGAAATGAGTTGCTGATTTAATGCATAAATCAAACTTTGGAATGGAGAATCAATTATTCAAAAGAGTCCCAGGCAAACATTCAATGGTGGATGGGAATTCTGGCTGAGGCAACTAAAATATTTCCTTGAGCTCCCTTTCAAATATGGCCCCTCTTCATCCCACAGAACACAGGTGGGAGTTTAAAGTTACACTATTGAGAGTATAACAAGAGTTATAGTAACAGCAATTAAAGAGTGTCTGGAAAGCAAAGGTAAAACATTTTCATTAGGAAATGGATATCGTTATTACAAACCAATGTTTGAATTTTGACAAAGTGGGTCTGCAGATGGCCTAACTATGATTTAAAGCGATGACATGTCTGTTTTGGAGCTTTAAAAATAAGTTTTCTCCCTTCTTTTAGGTCCAAATGCTGGTATTCTTCATTGTTTCTCTACTATGGGTGAACATTAACACTGCACCATATCCGAGTACTAGCTACCCATAATCTCACCTGCCTTACCACCTGTGGTACAAATTGTTCCCATTTTGGGGAGGCTAGAATCTGGACAGGAAAAAAGGATCAATTTTTCTAGCATGCTCCTGGATGCAGTCTCCAGCCAGAATTTGGTTCCTTAGCAACTCTTCTGGGAAGCACAGTATAGAACAGCCATCTGTGCAGAAATAGTCTAGTATGTTTAATGTTAAATATCCAGAAGAAAGAAGTAATCTCATCTCAGTTGAAATCAAGAACCTACTTTCAGCTTTGAAAGAAAATAATGTGGAAGGCCAAGATGGAATTTCAAACTTACTCTAACTTAATTATCTTTAATTTATTACAATGTTTGACCCTCTGTATACATCTATATCTCAATGCCTTAAGCCTATTAATAAATTGTTCTCGAGCTGTCTGCATATACTGATATTTAAAAAAATTAACGTAGAAGTACACAAGCAAAGGCTATGTGAAATCATGGGCTCGTCATCAAGAACATGATGACGAGCCCATGATCCTAAGGACTACGTATGAATTCTTATCAAATCCATTCTGGAGTCATTTAAAAACATTCTGCTAAGAATGCATTCATTCTAACTTTTCCCCAAACAGTATTTGTAGAAGTTTTCACATAGTGTGGTATTAATAGAAACCATTCTCCAGCTGAATTAAGAATGAGCAAAAATCTCTCTGGAAAGAGGTTTCTGAGAGAGGTTGAATGGACTAAGTGTCTAAAACAATACACTTCAAAAAGGGAGAGGAATTGGCCAGGTCCTTTTGGCGGGGGGGAAAGTCCTTCAAGTTGCTAGAGGAGCTAGGAGTCATTAAGATCACACAGAAATCCTGCCAGAAATTCAAATGCCACAGTACATCATAAATAAAGGGCTGCAATCTACTTGGAGAACTCTCAGTGCCCTATGTCTGGTATCAGTATTTAGTAGAACCATAATTAAAACCTGGCAATGGATACATTAGATATTCTGGATCAAAGGTTCTCAAACTATGGGCCTCCCCAGCAAGGCATGGATATGCAACTGGGGAGGTTCCACAAAGGCTATGCTCTAGCATTTCAGAAATAAAAATCTGTGCTGGATGCACTCCAGCCGCTTTCACAGGCGGTCTTATGCCTGATTGATGCCTGCTGCATTAAATAGCCTTGCCACCAGTCACTTAAAATGTTGTGCTCTGGCCCCACCCCTTTCATTTTAGTCCCACCTTCTGTATTAATGAATCACTGCTCATCCCTGGGTTCTCTTTCTGGTCTACCACAGCTGTTCATTTCCTGTTAGGTGTCTCTATCATGGCTGGCTAGGAGCTCTGCAGAAGCACTTGATGCTGCCTTCCTCCCTGTTCCCTGGTGCCAGAGCTTGGATGCTTGTACCAGGTAGGAGCCACTTTGGGCGCATGGTCCCTGTGGCTGGTCAGGTCAGGTCCTGGGGGGATCCAGGCCGTCACATGATTCCTGCCTTTGCTGCCTTACCCTTCATGCCCGTGCAGCTGGAGAGGACCAGTAACTTGGTCCCTGGCCAATGGCTATCCAACCTTGGCCTTGGGAACTGCAATAGCCAGTCACGGCTACTGGCTCAGCACCCTCATTGACTTCCTGATGCACTGGATCTATGCTGAGCACTCATTGCTTGCGGACCTGTGAATGCCACATTTTGACCCCATCCTCATTCCCAGGGACTCTATGCCCCCCAGACTGCCCGCTTTCTGCCTGTGAGCCCAGCACCATTAACTCCCACCTTGAAGCCCAGTGGAAGATGATTTACGTCTCTTCCTATCTATACTGCAATGCTGAATTCCACTACAGCAGAACCCTGTTTATCTGATCCACCTGGGACTGGGGCCAGATCAGATAATCAAAAATGTGGATAATCTGGAGAAAGGGAAAGTGCAAGGCTGTAGAGCCATCTAGCAGGCACAGCAGAGATCACCCGCTTCTAGACCTATGTGCGCTGGTTGTTTGGTTACTAGGGAGAACTGGATAATGGAGGGTCGGATAAAAGGGGTTCTACTTACTTTGTACAGCTAGGAAACAGGCTCACTCCTCCCACTGATAAAGTAAGACTGGTGGATGCTGACACAAAAGAGAGGGGGAGATGGGAAACACCCTTCTTGTCATAAACAAAATTCATTATTCCTCATTATGCCTGGCAGCTGTTGTTATTTGTATGTATTAAGGTAACATCTAGGAACCCCAGGTCTCTGCTCCAGAGAGTCTAGTATACATAATGAGGCAGGGTAGGAAACAAAATGAACGGAATTGAGCAAACACGAATCACAGCTCGTGATCTGCCTAACCAGTGTAGCTTGGTGTTGTACAAACCACAAATGGATAGTCTATGCCAGAGGAAGCTTGCAGTCTAAGACTGACACAAAGCACTGGACATCTAAGGTAGCGTTTTCAAAAACATTCAGCCTTGGCCTAACTTTGCTCCCATTGATGAGAGTGATTAAACGTCCATGGAGTTAACAGGAGCAGAGTTAAGACAAAGCTCAGCACTTTTTGAAAATCCCATCCCTGGAGCATGGGAATAATTTGATACATGTAATTGTTCAGTGACAGTGCTACTTTGATGAGCTTTGGTGTCAGTAGGATTCTCAGATGGGCATTTAATAGAGGCTGGCATGCTTGCAGAGTGAGATATTGTGGAAATTGCCCCAGAGATAAGGAGTGACATGGAAAAAAGACACAGATGAGAGTGGGAGAAGAAAAGAGTGACGAGATTGGCATGTTGCAGAGAGTGATAAGAAACAGCAGATTTGTAGACAGGAACAGAGTTACAAAGAGCCTGGAAGGCAAGGACAAGAATTCTGATTCTGTGGGCAAAGTTATGCTGTAAGAGCCTAATTATTTATTAAGTCATTTCCAATTTGTTGCAATTCAGAAGAAATATGGAAATGGGCCTTTCAGTTAAAAATGCCATACACAAATATATGTTTATATGTGCCAAATACCACCTGAGGATGTAAAAGTAGGAGCAATTCAGGACTAAGTTCTTTAAAAAAATGGATCCATCCAATTATTTTTTTCCGGTTAAGACACTCACATTCTAACAAATGAACATAACAGTCCTGATAGTACTTTAAGGTGATATTTATAAATGTACATTAACCAGCAAGGAATCAGAGACTAGTATCTTAGAGGTTCAGTTCAAACAAGCTAAACAAAACAAGCTTCTTATGTGTTTCTTAATTCTTTTAAGTCAGCCATTCACTTCAGTAGCACAGGCATTGTTTAAGAAAGCTGTTCTCTCACTGCTGTCACCTTATAATTTGCCAGTAACAAGACTTCCCTATTTGCTTACATGCCCGTGTTTGATGTCTTTGAAACTAATCAGAATTTGAAACATAGAACACTTCATTGTGTTTACTTGCTTACCAAACCACTGGTTGGGCCTCCTTGCCAAACCCTGGGAAATTAAGGTTTCATGTTATGTATCCCAATCATCAAGTTGATGGTGGGGGTGGAGGGGAATTAAACATTTTGAAGTTCATGGAGCCAGGGAAACATGAATTAGAAATCTACTGTGTGTTTAATTGTGCTGCCACTAGGAGTAAATTGTGAGAGACTGAGGGGCACCTCCAGGGCTCTGTCCTTGGTCTTTTGTCATTTTCACTTTCCACCTGTGTCTAGACAATCTCATCTACTCCATGAACTTCCATTATCATCTCCACGCTGATGACATAAATTTCTCTGTCCAGCACTAGCCTTTCAGTTCCTATGTAGGCACCAGATTTTCCCAGCAGCTCCCATTGATACGCCTATGGCTAGATTTTCAAAAAAAAGGTGCTGTACCTAGTGTGTTGAGCATTGTAAATCTGACCTCTTATATTGGTGCTCAAATGGGAGTTGAGATCTGCCCCATGAGCATTAGCTGATCTCCCAGAGGTATGTTATAGGGGATAGAGATGCTGCTAATCTTCAGTGGCTAATGTGGAAGATACCACTGATGTGGCAACTCACTGCTGCCTTTCCTCCTTATTTTATTATTCAAGTATTTTTATGGTAAAATTTGTTCTTTCTGAGTCTCCAATAATCTATTAACTGTTTCCAAGCAAAGATGATGACAGTTTTATCTCCAATTATACACATATTAATTCATGCCCAACACTGTAGCATTTAATTTCAGAAAGGGGAACTACACAAAAATGAGAAGGTTATATATATATACCTGCCCCTGGAAATTTCCACTACATGCATCCGATGAAGTGGGTATTCACCCACGAAAGCTCATGCTCCAAAACTTCTGTTAGTCTATAAGGTGCCACAGGACTCTTTGCTGCTTTGACAGATCCAGACTAACACAGCTACCCCTCTGATACATGAGAACGTTAGTTAAACAGAAATTACAAGGTACAGCACCAAAAGTCAAATCCCTGCAAGCTGCATGGAAACTTTTTAAAGATACCATAATAGAGGCTCAACAATGTATGAATTAAATGAATTAAAAAACATAGTAAGAGAACCAAAAAAGAGCCACCGTGGCTAAACAACAAAGGAAAAGAAGCAGTAAGAGGCAAAAAGGCTTACTGCTTCTGATATACTTAAAAAAAAATGCTATTACTTTTTGCGTCTTTGGCTAGCTGTACTACAGGTTCTTTTTTGGCCTTCTTAATTATATTTTTACACTTCATTTGCCAGAGTTTATGCTCCTTTCTATTTTCCTCACTAGATTTAACTTCCACTTTTTAAAGGATGCCTGCTAAACAACCAGTGGAGCCACTGCACGATCAAGATGCTAAAGGAGTACTCAAGAATGATAAGGCCATTGTAGAGAAACTAAATTAATTCTTTGCATAAGTCTTCACAGTTGAGGATGTGAGGGAGATTCCCAAACCCGAGCCTTTCTTTTTAGGTGACAAATCTAAGGAACTCTCCTCGATTGAGGTGTCACTAGAGGAGGTTTTGGAACAAACTGATAAACTAAACAGTAATAAGTCACCAGGACCAGATGGTATTCACCCAAGAGTTCTGAAGGAACTCAAATGTGAAATTGCAGGACTACTAACCGCAGTCTGTGACCTATCATTTAAATCAGCTTCTGTACCAAATGACTAGAAGATAGCTAATGTGATGCCAATTTTTTAAAAGAGCTCTAGAGGTGACCCTGGAAATTACAGGCAGTAAGCCTGACTTCAGGACTGGGGAAACTGGTTGAAACTATAGTAAAGAACAAGATTGTCAGACGCATAGGTGAACATAATTTGTTGGGGAATAGTTAACATGTTTTTTGTAAAGGGAAATCATGCCCCACCAATCTACTAGCATTCTTTGAGGGAGTCAACAAGCCTGTGGACAAGGGGGATCCAGTGGATATAGTGTATTTAGATTTTCAGAAAGCCTTTGACAAGGTCCCTCACCCAAGGCTCTTAAGCAAAGTAAACAGTCATAGGATAAGAGGGAAGGTTCTCTCATGGATTGGTATCTGGTTAAAAGATAGGAAACAAAAGGTAGGTATAAATGGTCAGTTTTCAGAATGGAGAGAGGTAAATAGTGGTGTCCCCCAGGGGTTTGTCCTGGGCTCATAAATGATCTGGAAAAGGAGGTAAAACAGGTGAGGTGGCAAAATCTGCATATGATACAAAACTGCTAAAGAGAATTAAGTCCCAGACAGACTGTGAAGAGCTACAAAAGGATTTCTCAAAACTGGGTGACCGGGCAACAAAATGGCAGATGAAATTCAATATTGATAAATGCAAAGTAATGCACATTGGAAAACATAATCCCAACTATGCGTACAAAATAATGGGGTCTACATTAGCTGTTACCACTCAAGAAAGAGATCTTGGAGTCATTGTGGATAGTTCTCTGAAAACATCCACTCAATGTGCAGAGGCAGCCAAAAAAGCTATCATAATGATGGGAAAGGTTAAGAAAAGGATAACTTGATGATTACCTGTTCTGTTCATTCCCTCTGGGGAACCTGGCATTGGCCACAGTTGGAAGACAGGATACTGGGCTAGATGGACCTTTGGTCTGACCCCGTATGACCACTCTTATGTTCTTATAAAGTTGCATTTTTCCTTAAAACAAAACAAAACAAACCCCTGTAATACAGTTCTGCCAATAGCCCCAAGTGCTCCAAGAGTAACAAGAAATTATAGCCATGAAGGTGTATTTATAGTGTGTAAACTTTCTACATCTTCGGTTTTATGGACACTCTTTATTTAGCTTTTCCTGACTGCCCCTTTAAGTTCTTTATCAAACTGTATAGACATAGCATAAGTTTTAAGGACTGTGGCAGCTGTTTATCAGGAAACCATTCCAGTATCACCCATGGCCATGGTATCAACTGGGCTGTTCTTCCATGAATTATTTGACAGCTAATATACTAAGAACTGATCCGTTAGCTGGCCCGATTCTTTTCAGTCCCAGTAATCCCTAGATCTGCTGCCATATCAGCATTAGCTCATTTTAATATCTCTAAACTAGATGTAGTTCAATTGTGTGTGTTTACGGATGGGGAGCAGCAGTCATGCTTCCAGGAGGCACTGTGCCTCCCCCAGCGATGCTGCCTCTGAAACTTGCTACAAGGCCATGGCACTTCCACACGACTCCTAACTCAGCGTTGTGCCCTATTCAAAGATTTTAAGTCCAGAAGGCACCATTGTGTAGTGCTCATCTAGTAGGTGGTACACCTTAGCCCTGGATGTCAGTGAAATTCATGGGCATAAGGTGTTTTTTTAGAG
The DNA here is from genome assembly GCF_003597395.2 of Chelonoidis abingdonii. Classification (NCBI taxonomy): domain Eukaryota; kingdom Metazoa; phylum Chordata; order Testudines; family Testudinidae; genus Chelonoidis; species Chelonoidis abingdonii. Next base: position 865,989 of record NC_133785.1, on the reverse strand, counting down.
CATCTGGTGTATTCAGTAGTACAATTTTTAGGAAGGAAAGAAAAGCTGTTTGCATTTCAAGCAGTCACTGGGAGACACCATTAGCTGTTTCATACTTAAAGCTGTGTTCAATTTTTCTGTTTAACTAAAAATTGAATTTAAAAATGACAAATGTGAGATGAATATAATCCAAGCTAGCAATGCAAGCCATATGTCTGTTAAATCCAATAAAATGGCTGGTTATGTTTATAAATCAGCATTTGTTTTGGGGGTTTTATTGCTCTGCAGTTATAAATAAAAATTCAGTTTCTGCTGGCATATTGTACTGGGAAAAATTGAGTAAACATCAGAGACAAGCTCTTCAAAGAGTTACTGATTACGCTGCAGCACCTGCTCTGCAGCACAAGCTGCCAAATGGCACAGATAAATTGTATATTATGTTTAAATTATTTCAATCTGGATTTTAAGAGGTCCATTTACTAGTGACAAAAATACCACCAGATAAACAATTGTGATCTGTTTTTATGTATCAGTAATGTCTCAGATATACAGACTATTTTATATTAATTAAAAATGTAACTACACTAACTTCACAGAACACAATATTATTACATCATAATACCTTACCAAGACAAATAGCTGTATCCCTCACCATCTGCACAGTACTTCAATCAAGCATGAAGAACAATCCCAGACATGTCCTGGAATGTAACTGTGTTTATTTCAGCAGTTATATCTGGAAATTTTACCAGGATTAAAAGAGATGCATCTTCTAGGGCTGTAATTTGAATTGTGTTCTTACATCGCAAGATATTATAAAATAGTTTTTGTTAGGAACAATTAGAAAAGGTATATTAAAAAAAGACAGAAAATATAATGCCACTGTATAAATCCATGGTGTGCCTACACCTTGAATACTAATCCAGTTCTGGCCACCTCATCTCAAAAAATATGTAGTATATCGGAAAAGATTCAGAGAACATCAACAAAGATGATCAAGGGTATGGAATGGCTTCCATGCGAGAAGAGACTAAAAATATTAGGGCTGTTCAGCTTAGAAAAAGAAATGACTAAAGGGGATATGATAGAGATCTATAAAATCATGAATGGTGTGGAAAAAGTGAATACAGAAGTGTTATTTACCCCCTTTCACAAAATACAAAAAAACATGGGTCACCTGATCAAGCTAATAGGCAGCAGGTTTATTACAAATGAGAGGAATTACTTTTTCACACAACATATGACTAACTTGTGGAACACATTGCCACTGGATGGAGTCATCGTCAAGACTATAACTGGGTTCAATAAATCTAGATATGTTTATGAAAGATAGGTCCATCAATGGTAATTAGCCAAGATGGTCAGGGATGCAACCCCATGCTTGGAAGAACCCCAAACCTCTGACTTTCAGAAGCCTGGAGTGAAAAAGGGGTGAATCATGCTGTAATTCCCCTGTTCTATACACTCCCCCTGAAGTTCTGGTATGGGCCACTGTCAGAGATAGGATACTGGTCAAGATGGACCATTGGTCTGACCCAGTATGGCAGCTCTTATGCTTATAGACAAAAGGAATGATTATGACCATTCAGGCCATAGACTTTCACCTAGTAATTCTTGCATCAAGCCTAGCATCTTGTGATGGAGCTACAGTATATTGTTCAGAAAGAAATCCAATTTTGATTAAAGATTGCAAGTGATGGAGAATCCTCTGCTTCCCTGTGGTAACTAGAACCGTTCAAAGTCACATTTTTGTGACACTTCACTGGAAATCTGTCATCCTTGTTTTCATGCCGTTTTGCAACCCAGACATGTAATTTTTCATATCAAAATCATGAGAAATCATTTAGATAATGGTAGCACCTAAAAGGGCACATCACACAGAGAAAGACAGTCCCTGCTGCAAAGATCAAGGGCAAGGGAAGTGGATGCTCACAAGTGGAAACATCAGACTCTCTGCTGCTGCCTCCCTGGACCTCTTCCTAAGGTAGCAGGTCAGGTTGCCTCTCCCACAGTCCCTCTAAGTTCACCCATCTTTGCAGGACTCTCAGGAGTCCCCCAAGAAACCTGCAAACCAAAAATACCAACTTCTGCCTTCTTTGCGCTTGACCATCTTCCCTCTTACATTTCCCTTACTCAGTTCTTCAATAGAATATCTCCTGGAGCTTTCTCCCTGGAAGTCCCAATCCCACCTTTTTGTCATTACTCACCGCCCAAGCTTGCTGCACCCCGCCCCCACAAGGGAGTGCTCTGAGTCTCTCCTGCCCTCTTGCCAGATTTCTCCACTTAAGGAAGGATCACCCGACATTCCTCCTTGACTCTTCCAGTTTCTCTAGTTCCTCCCTGCAACCCTCTTCTGTTCCACACTTCCCTTCTTTATAGTCTTCAGTTCCTTCCCCACGTGGACTTCATCCTTAATTAGGCCTGGACCACCTTCCATGTACAGCCAGATGGATTAATTGGCATCTCAGGCCTACATTAACCCTTTTCAGTGTCTTTTTGGGGCACAGACCCCATGACGGTATTTACCTTTTTTGCAACTGCATCACAGTGTTAGCTCACGTTCAATTTGTGACCCACTATAACCTCCAGATCCATTTCAGCAGTATTGCTGCCTGGTCAGCTTGTCCTCATTTTGTATTTGTGCATTTTATTTTTTCTTCCTTCCTTCATGTAGTACTTTGCACATTTCTTTATTGAATTTCGTTTTGTTGATTTCAGACCTATTTCCTGAGGCCATTTTGCATTCTAATCCTCTCCTCCAAAGTGCTAGCAACCTTTCCCATATTGGTGTTGTTTACAAATTTTATAAGTGTACTCTCCACTCTATCATCATTCTATTCTCCTGCACAGGGAGCATGCTTTGTGGTTCTAAATCCCTGCTCCTTTGAACAGGAATGATTTGAAAGCCCTCAAACCTTCAAAATGGCTTCCTAACACTATCTCCATAATGGAGTATCTTCATACTTTAAGAAGCCAGTCAAATCCCATGAGAGGTGTTTTAAATCTCTGCCTTTTCAAAATCTTTTTGTGTGTGTGTGCGCGCTTGTGTATGTGTGTGTGTATATCTATATATGAAAAAAATTCCCCTCTCACCCATATGGGTGGTATGTGTCTTCCTCAATCTTGGGTCCTCTACCAGAGGCCTGGGAGTTTGAGGGTTCTGCGCAGTACCTTAGCTGTTCCTAGCACTGCACTCTTCTGGACAGAGAGCTCTGATGTTGTTCCTGGAATCTGCTGGAAGCGCACGCACCGAGCTTAGGAGTACAGCGAGTTTTTCGCCAAGTGCTCCTAGCCGACCGACTGGGAACCACTTTGGCCTTCACTTTCCACATCCGTCTCTAGTTGCCTCTTTTCAGGCCTGGTAAACTGTCTACAAAAAGTTCCCTCCCCATTAAATTTCTTTCTTTTGCTGTGAAAAAGAAAGAAAAAAAAAAAATGTTGTTTTTTCCCGTGTGCATTTGGGCAGCTGCTATATCTATCAACCGGGACTGGGCTGTCTTCTGGTCCTTGGTCTATTACACGATGTCTGGTTGATTGGCAGGTCGTGCCTGTCGCGCGTCTGGATCTGGAAGTCCGCCACAGGAATCTTTTAGCCCTGACTATTTCTCGCACAACCCTCTGTGGAATCCGGTCCCATCCTGGTGCTGGGAGGGTCTAAGCCATACACTGTGCAGATGTTCCTGTCACAAATGCCAGCCAACTTTGGTTGTGCCGTTCAGTGTATGCTGTTCCTACCTGCATCTTTACACCCTGCCACTTATGTGTTTGGACTGTCTCTGAGGCCTCTTGCACAGTCTGCACGCTTTTGGGTCTCGCTAGTGTGGTAGATCCCCTGGCTTCAAGTGCGATCTGGGTGCTAGTGGCCTGTTCCTGTGCTAGTCGCTATGATTCAGTGCCTCAGTGCTGTCTTTTAGTCAGTCTTTCGAGCCACTGGTAGGATTTCCTAATGTCAGCCCCTTGTCGATGGTAACAGTCTCATGCAGGCGTGCTTGTCTTGTCCCAATCCGCGGCCGGACATGGTCAATCTTGCCGCTGGCTTTGCTTGTCTTGCCTCCGCATGTCTGCTTGCTGCCTCAGGCATTCCTCTCCAGCAGCTGCAGTCTTTGGATGGGCATCTTATCTGGATGTACTCCTGGATGTTCCGGTTTTCGTCCAGGGACATGGCTTGGACGGCTACACCAAACCCCGCCACGCTTCTTCCGGCTGGTCATACACAGTCCTGGGATTTGGACTTGGTTAGGAAGTGGAAACGCTGCTGGCATTGTGAGGAGGCTTCCAGGTCTTCACATCGGGCTTTCGATGTCCTCTCTCTGGGCCAGCGTCATATATACCTGAACAGGGTATGTGATGACCGCGCAGGGTGTAATCTGTTGAATGGGCTGGATCTTGTTCTCCCAGCCGAGCTGGCTCCTTTCACGACCTGTCTTATCGCTTGGTGATACTTGGATGTTGTAGCTGTCTTCTTGCCTTCTCATCGTTGGTTATCCCATGTGACTGTGGGACGCCACAGGTCACTTGTATCTGGTCTGTATGTCTGTTATGTGGCCGCGTGATAGTTCCACACCCATCAGTCTTTATAACCTTCCCTCTTCTCACTACCATCGGCGCACCAACTTCTCGCAGTCGCGAATGACCCAAAAAATCCACGATATCCTCACTGTAGATCGCACGCGTCAGGTGGATTAGCAGTCGATGTCCTCATTCATTTTGAGCAAACAGCTTTTGAATTGTTCATACCATGTAGAGAGGTGGCTGTGAGGGTAGTTCCACTGGCCTGAATGCCTGTACCCATATCCAGTCGCTTGTGATTATACTGGCTGAGGGGGTTTAACCTAACTGCAGAACAGGCGAGTGGGGACAGTGCATCACTTGGTAATAAGCCACACTTGATGGCCCCTCTGTGCAAAGCTGGGGCCTTGAGTTGACTTCGCAGTGTTGTCTTTCGCATAGTCCAAACATTGAGTTCTTGAGGAAGGTCCTTAGTGTCCTGATTGACTTTGTATAGCGCCGGACCTTCACAAGATCCACGTTGGCATTGAGTCATAGGGACCTTGTAGTCAATCCAGGCCCGTGCGTCAGATTTTGGTCTGTCTAGACCATTGAGTCTTGGGCCGACTGCTCTATCTATGAGGCAATCTGGTGTTTTGAGCCTCTGTGTTGTTCCCAATGCCCTTCGAGCTGTGCTTTTGTCTGCCCATATGGGTCCTGTAAGCTTGGGGCTTGCAATGGCCGATAGGACCTTTCCTGTTGTGGGGAAGGCTGGGTTGATTGGGCTGGTGACGATGTGGACGGTTCTGTTCATTGTGCAGGGGTCTTTTTTCATGATGCAGCACGCCTCCTTTACCTTGTGTTAGGCCAGTGTTTGGGTGGGATGGCCTGCTGCTTGAGCAGCTTGGTTCATTGGCTGTGCTGCCTAGGCGTTTCATGCGCACTGGCTGTTAGTTTCTTTAGGCCAGTAGTGGTGGGATCATCGTCGTGGTCCAAGGTGGCTGTCCAGCCTCTTCATGTTCTTGACGTCCGCTTGGATGTCTCTCACTCTTGGATGGTGACCTGGGTTGTCTGTTCTGGGAGATTGCTGTGCTCTGATTCTCAGGTCCTGCAACGTCCACTTTTGCACTGCTGTTATGAGTCCCATCTCTTTGCTCCCATATGTTCTTGTTACGCAGTAGCTGTTCAGTTTCTCCTGCTGGTAGGCTGCTGCTGTTATTGTGCTGTTGCACGTGCAGCTGGGAGTACACAGCTGGATGGTTCTTTGAGAAGCAGGGCATTACTTTTTTTGGCCTCATGCTTTACTCTAAGTGTATCTCCTTAGGCCTGGTAGCCAGGTGCTGTGAGCCTTGTTAGCGCAGTCTCTAGAGCGCTTCAGATGGAGTTCAGGGGTGCCCCTTGTATTTTTATTCAGTAGCCCAGCTTATCCTAATGCTGCTAACGTTGCTGTAAGTTCCCAGAGCCAGTGCCTACGCTTCTCCTTGAGATCGCCTTGATCTTATCCTCCAACCTCATTTTCCAGGGTGTGGTACATACTAGTTTTTTCTTTGAATCAATGTTAGCCAAGCAACTCCAGATTACAGAGGCTGTATGCGTATACCAGTTCATGCTGTTTGAGTTTGAGTGGATAGGGATTTGGTCATGAGGGCTCGTATTGGGCATCTGTCCTAACACATAAATATCTGATGGTATTCTCCACTGAGCCTTGGTAAGTCAAGTACTCAAGGATTGACTGTAGGCTAGTTTTCTGCCCATGATCTTAGCCTCATATCAGACTGCGTGCCTCTGGCAATGGAGGAGGGCAGTGAGAGTTGCAGCTTCAGGTGGTTGGCGCTGCACATTCACATTGTTCGTTCGCAGGTCTTGTCTTGAGTCTGAGGATGTAAATTGTTGGAGTTGGTCTATCTCAAAGGGGCTGTGAGAGCAGCTTCTCTCTTTACTATCGTGAAGGCATTAGGTAACTCGGATGTTTCTCAATAAGTGTGGATGTGGTCTTTTGTTCATCCATAGTCCCCTCATAACGTTTCATATATCCCCTCTCATTAGGTCACTGTGAGTAGCATTCCATCAATTCCAGGTTCTCTTGTCTCATCCATGAATGGTTGTTCCAGTACCAACTTATCGTCAGATCGCCTAGTTCTCAAACTCTGGCGCGGGCCTTGTTAATCCAGGCGAGCGTCCGAGCGGCATACTCTCCTAGTTCATGTCACTCTCATATTTGAGGTAGGCAGGTGAAGCATTAGGGGGTCTTTTGCCAGAGGACCCTACTGGAAAGTTGGGTCCAACCGGGATTTGAACCCCGTCTCCGTATCAAAGGGTGAGCTCTTACCACTATGCTATCCAGATCAGTCACTATATATATAGTATATATATAAAGGAAGTTAAGATGAAAGGTACTTTGCAGGAGTGTTTTGCCATGTCTTGTGAAAGACCTAAGTTAGGAAGGTCTTTTAGACTCCCATTCCCCTGACATTGTTACTGTGGTGAAAGTTTGATCCTGGAGTGATGTGAAGGGGGACTGCCCTAATCTATTTAAGCTGGTATCAACTGATTCATGAAGCTTCTGGGCTCTTGGCTAGAGACAAATCTGCCAGCAGCGGAGGAAAGGGAAGATATGGTCTGGGAAACATTATCATTGATTACAGTGACCATGTAGATTTTATCTTCACTCCTATAAATGTGTAACCCCTTTGCCAGGTGGAGCCAGCAGCAATAGGGCCAGGTTTAATATCCAGGGGTTCCTCTCCATCAATAAAACTCAGAAGTGGCTCAATCCCCCACCCAGTAACCTGGGAAAATAACACACCATCCCTGGGTGTCTCTAGAGGCAATACTTCCCCACTTGCAAACACAGAGTTTGAGTATAAAAAAGAAACATTTTAATAAAAGGACGGAAGTAACTCCATGTTAATTTGAGAAAACACTGCAAACAGGGTTTACAGACATAAACCATGTGCAAAAGACCCATCCCTAAGTAAGTTGGGCATGTCTTTTTCCATCCAGGTTCTTAAGTCAAGCAACCCAAAAATCCCTTTCACTGCCTGACCCTTCTCTGCACCCCACTGACAGTTGCTGTCCTCCATCAGTGCAGACCCAGAGTTCGGAGGCGCATCTGCAGAGTTCATCTCCCATGGTGAGTGGGAAGAGTGGAGGATAAAGAGGCTCCTTACACATTTCGCTGTTTGAGCACTCGCTCACCGCCCTTCGCTGCAGGGCTGTGCTCTGGCCTTCTCCACCAGCCCCCTGCAGGCCACTCACTGCACCTCTCTGCCAGCAATTCTGCTGGTCGCTGGCCATACCTTTCTGCCGGCTTTCCTACTGACCGCTTGCCAGGCCTCTCCACCTCACCAGCCACTTGATCACCAGCCAGCTAACAGTCACCTTTTAGTGCCACCTGCCTCTCTACTGTGACCTCTGCACATCAGTTTCTTAGTAATTTTCAGCTCTTAGCAGGCTGGGCAGCAACACAGCCTGGTCTCAAGTGGCTTCAGCTTTGATTGAGCAATTAAAATAACACAGAGGCTCCTAATGAAGCCTATTTAACTCTATTCTTTAAACCCTGGGAAAGAACAGGTTAAGGGAAGACCCTTTGTGAAGATCTGCAGCCTCCGGACTAGAACATCTATACCTACCCCTCTTACTTCCACAGGGCTCTGGCATTCGAGCCCCTGTCTTAACGAGGTTCTTTCAGCTGAAGGTGATCCCCTTATTTTGGACAAGCTAAGCACAATCCTGCTTTCCTATATTCCTACAATAATTACAACATTGGTAACCATATTTCGCTACCCCTACATTCAGTACTAAGGTGATTTGTAACTCAACACCAGCCAAAATTGATCACTTTGACACCGCTTTATCTGCTGAATAGGTAAGCAAAGCAGGAGCAAACTGTATTTACATAAACACACCCAAAATCTCCCTCCCTCCCAGCTGGCTGTCAGGGAAGAGTTCATTCAGACCCTACTTACATCTGGCTTTTCCTAAGATCACACAAAACCCCATGAACAACATAATTAACCATTGGTTAGCCCTAGAAACATGCCCCAAAATGGAAAACTGGGGAAGTTTGTATTTTTAACACCAATGAATTTCCTTAAATTATTTCAACCAAATAGAAGACATTTAAGGTGTATTTTATTGCTACAACACAGTTAATATGATCAATGCGTGCAGTTTTAGGACTATTTTGTCAGGATAGTATAATTTCAGTTTCATAATATTTTTACCTGATGCAAAATGTGTTCTTTTGGAGAAAAAGGGAGAAAAAGTCTCATTCTACTGTAGAAAATGTATCTTCCTATTAACTTTCTGGATCTGCTAAAAGAGAGGAATTATCTCATTGTTTGAAAAAGCTTGACACTGGTTCTTCATTGAATTGGGAAACTTATTTTCTGTGACTGGCTGCTGGATAGACTTAAATTAATTGTAGAACACGGTACCAGCCATAGGCAGAAGGTTATGACTCCTCCATTAGTCAAATCCTATTGCTGTTTACTTTAGACAATGTTTAATTTTTCTTGGATTTATTTCATGTTGATGTATTGAAGGTCACAACCTTGAGATATATGCAGTTTAAAATTTTCATTGCTGATGACAATTCCAACCTGAAAAAACATTCTGTATAATTATATGTGGCAATAGTGGTATAATACAACATTGTAATGACCTGTGCAGCAAATTAGTTAAGAATTAAAACCGTGGAAAATCAACTGCAAAATTAGCCACGCCTATTGTATTATGCAGGCACCGATAAGGGCTTCATATTTAAGACTGAGCCAATATTTAATTTTTAGCAAGACCTTCTAGAAATCAAATAATGACTTTATTTAAGAAAACTAAAAGTGAGAGTATTTTTTTAATGGTCTGTTCATTTTTGACCTTTAAGAAGTATTAATGGAAAAAAGTCAATATACCTTCTTCTGGAATTTTGCATGGTGTTTCTCACCAACTTTCACAGTCCTTTTACACAAAACCTATAACACACAATTTAAATTCTCACATGTCAAAATCCCCTTCTGCTGAACTACAAACCCTCCTCCTGGAATCTCTGTGTTCTTTAAAAATAATGGACAGTTTCTACTTTTAAAAAAAGCCTTAACAAAGCTGCCATTTTCCAGTAATATGTTGAAATGCACAGATCAGCAGAACCTGGACAGGTTACATCTCCCACGATGCACTGTGCTTCAGCCAAAGGGTGCATTATGGGAGATGTAGCACAACTAGGGAACCTGACCTAGAGGGGAAAATGGGGCACAAAGCACCCAAACTACAGCTCCCATGAAGCACCACTGCAGCTTAAGGGAGCACAGAATCATGTTGTACTGACCCAAAATGAAACATTTCTACTCCGTTTGACAAACAAAAATGTTTTGATTTGGGTTAAGCTGACCCACAACAAAATATTGGCTTTGTTGTTCTCAAAGGAAAATCAAAACATTTTAGCAAAATCTACTGTCCCACAGAAAACACTGTTTTTTGTGGAAACTGTATTTTCCATAACCAAATCCAGTGTATAAGTCATTCTATTCAGTAAGAAACTTTTCTATCTTATAGAATTTATATATATATATATGGATGTATGTGTGTGATTGACATTTAATCAATGTTTTTATGTTCCTTACAGTGGAACCACACACATATAAGAGTAATTTTTTATCTACTGTCTCTCTGGTACACAGAACTTGTGTTTGCAAAGCTCTCCATTGGTGCACACAAAAATGGAAGCTGTCTGTAAAATTTGGTCCTGGAATGTTACTTTGGGGAAAACTCTGTAAAAACATTCCGTACAGGGGGATTTAACGGGATTTAGATTAGTAAAGGATTTGGCCTGTAAATGCTATTGCAATACAAATGAAAGCAGAATAATGTTTGTACATAAACCAGAGTAGTTTTTTGAAGCATGAAGAATTTCTGAGGAGTGAAACTAGATAGGGAAAAGTTAAAGGCAATTTTTTTTCCATTCCCCCACACACACATGAGACAAATAGGAAATGACAGTAGAAGGCAATATGCAATGTCACTACATATGACTTCTTAAACCTGGTAAAAGTCACTAAGGATATGTCTACACTACGAAATTAGGTCGCATTTATAGAAGTCAATTTTTAGGAAGTGATTTTATACAGTCGATTGTGTGTGTCCCCCCTAAGGGCATTAAGTTGGCAGAGTGCATCCACAGTACCGTGGCTAACATCGACTTCCAGAGCATTGCACTGTGGGTAGCTATCCCACAGTTCCCGCAGTCTCCACCGCCCATTGTAATTCTGGGTTGAGCATGCAATGCCTGATGGGGCAAAAACATTGTCATGGGTGGTTTTGGGTACATGTCATCAGTTGCCCCTCCCTCCATGAAAGCAATGGCAGACAATCATTTTGTGCCTTTTTTTCATGCAGTCACCATATTGCTTTCGGCAGATGGTGCAGAAGACTGCTAACTGTTGTCATTGAACGACCACTTCCAATGCCACTCTGCTCTCCTGCTCTGGCGCAGACAGAGCAATAAGTTGGAAAAACTGGCATTCCAACCACTGCCACTCTGCTCTCCTGTCTTGATCGATAGCAAATTTCTTCATGTTGGCTGTCATGGGTTCCCGCTTCTGCTGCAACTCTGCTCTCCTGCTCGCATGAATCCACCTCACAGGTCCTTTCATCATTCTCTTTAAATATATATTCTCATGGCATCTCTCTATAAATATCTATTCCATCACCCACCACTTCCGCTGCAACTCTGCTCTCCTGCAGACATCCTACCACAACAAGCATGGAGCCCGCTCAGATCACTGCAGCAGTTATCACTGTTGTAAACACCTCACGCATTATCCTGCAGTATATACAGAACCAGAACCTGCAAAAGCAGGCGAGGAGGTGATGGCAGCGCAGTGATAAGAGTGATGAGGATATGGACACAGACTTCTCTCAAAGCATGGTCCCAGGCAATGTGGACATCATGGTGCTAATGGGGCAGGTTCATGCTGTGGAACACTGATTCTGGGCCCAAGAAACAAGCATAAACTGGTGGGACCGCATAATGTTGTATGTCTGGGATGAATCCCAGAGGCTGCAAAACTTTTGCATGCGTAAGGGCACTTTCATGGAACTCTGTGACTTGCTTTCCCCTGCCCTGAACCGCAAGAATACCAAGATGAGAGCAACCCTCACAGTTCACAAGTGAGTGGTGATAGCCCTCTGGAAACTTGCAACGCCAGACAGCTACGGGTCAGTCGGGAATCAATTTGGAGTGGACAAATCTACTGTGAGGGCTGCTGTGATCCAAGTAGCCAACGCAATCACTGAGCTGCTGCTATCAAGGGTAGTGACTCTGGGAAACGTGCAGGTCATAGTGGATGGCTTTGCTGCAATGGGATTCCCTAACTGTAGTGGGGCGATAGATGGAACACATATCCCTATCTTGGGACTGGAGCACCAAGACAGCCAGTGCATAAACTGCAAGAGGTACTTTTCAATGGTGCTGCAAGCACTGGTGGATCACAAGGGACATTTCACCAACATCAACATGGGATGGCCGGGAAAGATACATGATGCTCACATCTTCAGGAACTCTGGTCTGTCTGAATGGCTGCAGCAAGGGACTTGCTTTCCAGACCAGAAAATAACTGTTGGGCATGTTGAAATGCCTGTAGTTATCCTTGGGGACCCAGCCTACCCCTTAATGCCATGGTTCATGAAGCCATACACAGGCATCCTGGACAGTAGTCAGAAGCTGTTCAACTATAGGCTGAGCAAGTGTAGATGGTGGTAGAATGTGCATTTGGACATTTAAAAGCATGCTGGCACAGTTTACTGACTCAGTTAGACCTCAGCAAAATCAATATTCCTATAGTTATTACTGCTTGCTGTGCGCTCCACAATATCTGTGAGAGTAAGGGAGAGACATTTATGGCGGGGTGGGAGGTTGAGGCAAATCACTTGGCAACTGATTACGCGCAACCAAACACTAGGGCAGTTAGAAGAGTACAGCAGGGCGCGCTGTGCATCAGAGAAGCTTTGAAAACCAGTTTCATGAGTGGCCAGACTACGGTGTGAAAGTTGTGTTTGTTTCTCCTTGATGAAAACCCACCCCCTTGGTTCACTCTACTTCTCTGTAAAACAAGCACCCTTCCCTGCCCCCTTCAATCACCACTTGTGGAGGCAATAAAGTCGTTGTTTCAAATTCATGCATTCTTTATTAATTTGTCACACAAATAGGGGGGTAACTGCCAAGGTAGCCCAGGAGGGGTGGAGGAGGAGGGAAGCACTGGGTGGGATGGGGGAAGGAGGAGAGGTGGGAAGGACAGGACCACACTGCACTTCAAAACTTATTGAATGCCAGCCTTCTGTTGCTTGGGCAGTCCTCTGAGGTGGAGTGGTTGGGTGCCTGGAGCCCCCCTCCCCGCGTTCTTGGGCATCTGGGTGAGGAAGCTATGGAACTTGGGGAGGAGGGCGATAGGTTACACGGGCTGAAGCAGCAGTCTGTGCTCCTGCTGCCTTTCCTGCAGCTCAGCTATATGCTGGAGCATATCAGTTTGATCCTCCAGTAGCCTCAGCATTGTCTCCTGCCTCATCACACTGCCACCACCTCTCCTCTTGCTCCAGCCTCCTGTCCTCGCATTCATTTTGTGCTTTCCTGGACTCTGACATTGTCTGCCTCCATGCATTTTGCCGAGCTCTTTCAGTGCATGAGCTCAGAGAACATTTCATCGTGAGTGCATTTTTTTCACCTTCTCATCTGCGCTAGCCTCTGGGACAGAGACGATAGGGGAAGCGTTGAAACATTTGCAGGTGCTGAAGGGAAAAAAAAAGGAGACTAGTATTTAAAAAGACACATTTTAGAGTACAAAGTCACCTTTTGCCTCTTATATTGAGGGCCTGCTGATTTGGTGTGAGAGATCATACACGCAGGGCCAGGCAACAGAATTCGGCTTGCAGGCAAACATGGTAAGCCTCAGTCTTTTGGTTTCTTTAAGTCTTTAGGGCAAATTAAGGATTAAACATGCTTGCTTTTAAACTGTGTATTATATTTACAAATGTACACTTACCAGAGGTCCCTTCTCTGCATTCAAGGTTCGGGAGCCTGACTTGGGAGGATATTTGCTCCAGGGTGATAAACAGTTCCTGGCCGTCAGGGAGAACAGTTTCTCCACTTGCTTGCTGTGTGCTATCTTCAACCTCCTCCTCATCATCATCATCCTCATCCCCAAAATCCTCATCCCTGTTGTGTGAGACACCCCCCTGGAAGGAGTCCATGAACAGGGGTGGGTAGTGGTGGGGGCACCCCCTAGAATTGCATGCAGCTCATCATAGAAGCGGCACATCTGGGGGTCTGACCCAGAGCAGCAGTTTGCCTCTTTGGTTTTTTGATAGGCTTGCCTCAGCTGCTTAAGTTTCACGAGGCACTGCTGCAGGTGCCTGTTATAGCCTCTGTCATTCATGCCCTTGGAGATTTTTCAAGTATTTTGGCATTTTGTGTTTTGGAACGGAATTGGATAGCACAGGTTCATCTCTCCATACAGTGATCAGATCCAGTATCTTCCATTAGGTCCATGCAGGAGCTCTTTTGTGATTCTGGTACACCTCTGCTGATGAGATCTGCATGGTCATCTCTGCTGATCAGCTTGCCACACTGACCAAACAAGAAATGAAATTCAGAAGTTCCTGGGGCTTTTCCTGTGTACCTGGCCAGTGCATCTGAGTTGAAAGTGCTGTCCAGAGCAGTCACAATGGAGTACTCTGGGATAGCCCACTGAAGCCAATACAGTCGAATTGTGTCCACGCTACCCCAAATTCAGCCCGGCGATGTCAATTTCAGCGCTAATCCCCTTGTCGGGACAGAGTACATAAATTGATTTTAAGCACCCTTTAAGTCAACAAAAATGGCTTAGTCGTGTGGACGGGTGCAGGGTTAAATTGATCTAAGGCTGCTAAATTCGACCTAAACTCATAGTGTAGACTAGGGCTAAGTAACATCAGCTTTGCATAGCATGCCTGCTTGATGTCACTAAGCACACAAGGTATTTGGTTTAGAATGTCTGAAGTAGAACAGGTTGTTAATAAGTAAGTGGAGTGGAGAGTTCTAAAGCTAAATTAGGGGAGACGTCAGTTCAACGTACTTGAAATCTAATGGATTGCGTGGCAAAAATACGTTAGAAGAATGGAATGTGAACCCACAAAAGGTGACATACACGTTTATATTCCTCCTGTTCCATCGTGTTGCATTTTTTCATAAATTTCCCTAACTTCTAATCCTTGATTTGTGATTTTTTGTTAAACCTGAATAAGATATTAATGACTTGTGCCCAACTAATCAACAGATAAATAAGGAATATGGGTGTGAAGGCAAGTCTATATTAAGAAAGATCATATTGCCTTAAACTTCATAGTTCCTCTAGTAAATACTTACCAGTAGAAAATAAGCCCTTAAACAGGGAAAGATGGGTTTTGTTTTCATTTGTTTTTTAAGTGCGAGAAAGGTACAGTATGTTAATTTAACATATGGGGAATATTCCTTAGATCGAGATCCAACACAGATAAAATAAAAAATGATCCTCAATTTCATTCACCCTTCAAACACCACACTCATTCAGCTACTCGGCACCATTTGAGGACAAATCTTCTTGCAGAGTAGGTGGGTAGTTCAACTTCTAATATTCACTAAGGAACAGAACAATGATGCCCTCTTCTCTCCCATCCAAGTTTGCTCCTATCCTGAGGGACCCAACAGTAACCACTACAATGAGCCCGTTGATCTCCTCTCTTTTATACTTAAACATTTCTTTAAGCTTTGAGAAAATTATGCTCCAGAATGCATTGCAAATTAGAGGAAAAAAGCCTTTCCTAAAGCTTTCCAAACTGCCTCAAGAGATCACACTCCTCTTGCAACAAATGCTAATCTCACAGGATGGTCTCTCACATGCTTTTTGCCTTTTACCATCTCCTGGTATGCACATTGTGCCTTTTAAACTTTAAGGAAATGAGATCATCAGGCTTATCTTCTCGGCAGGGTATGTAAACAAGGCTGGAAGAGTGTAGCAGACCATTCCTCCTCAAGTGAAGAAGACAGCAGGTGGATTGAGCAAAGATTAGGGAAGGAGCTACCTATAATTTCTGGTAGCTTTAGATAAAATTTTAGCATCCAAACATATGGAAGCTTCTTAAATTGAGTTTCCATTCTTTGCGACATTCACTCATCTCTAATCATTGCCCTGTGCTAATTCAATACTAGCAGAAGTGTAGTCTGCAGAAGCATGTGGAGTCTTGCACCACTGTATCAAACAATGCAGACACTCTTTAGTATTCTGAGGTTTTAGTGGTGCAAATTCTCATACTTTGCAAAATGCCATCACACTTCACAGAATGCTACCAGAGTTTTTCCATGGAAAGGTTTCCTGCTAGCCAGCAGTAAATCAGTTTATAATGTACTGTTGTCTTGCACATTTCACCCCAGATTGTATTGTGATGGATCCCATTACCTGAGGCAGCATTACCCAGTTCACAAAACACATGATGTCATGCAGTCCACACAAAGGCTCATGCAATGTAGTCTAACTCACATCAATTTATATAGTACACAAGACCATGTCAGATTAGATGCTAGGGGACAGAAAGGAGGCTGAACCCCACACCGGATTTTCAGAATGTAGGGGAGATCTGTCCCTAAAATACTACCAACACAGAGACAGAGAAAGTGTAGGTGTTTCTGAAACAATTTTGATGGGACTTTCCAACTCAACCAGAAATTCCAGGTCTTGGCCAGCTCAGCACAGTTCTCCATCTCCTGTTTACCAAACACAGATTCTAGCCTCATTACTCGCAAAGGATCTGAGTGAATGTGCATGGCACCATCTTACCATGGATAAGAGTGACATAACTGTTGGCAGGGGGAACTACTGAGGAGTGGGCAGACATCTATGGAATTTGCATACTCAAATTTTTTTAAAATGACTTGCAGTATCAAAGTCCTATTGGATTTAGCAATGCTCCTGGATTCCCAGATCACATGATATCTTTCAGATGGCAGCCATTCCTTTCAGGCTTGAATAGTGCACAATCATATCCATCTTGGTTAATTCCAGGTTTGATTACTGCCATGTGCTCTAATCAGAGTTAACTCTGGACTCTGCCACTGCCTCCCTCCTTAATAAAGCAGTGCATTCCAGCATGAACACAGCATGTGCACTCAGGTTTGCCCTGTATGCCTGTTTATTTCCATTTGGATTTCAAGATGCTGGTAATATTTTTTATAAATGCTGAATACATTGAGACTTGAATAATCTGAAAGGCTGCTTCTTGCCATGTACCCCTGAGCAGCTGTTAAGATTGGCTAGGAAAAGCTTTTCAATAAAGACCTACCTGTTAACACTCCATATCCAGTAGAAGGGTCCTTCCACTTGATGGCCCCATCTTTGGAATTTACTCCACCTGGCAGCTTCTTGGAACCTGACCCTAACATATCCCAGAGAATAAGGCAAGAGTAATTTGTTTTGTTTGGCATTAGAGTAAATGTTTAGTGTAGGGTTTTGTTTTGGGTGGAGGGGGTTGTTTCTAATTAAAGGGTTTAATGCTGTAGATGGTCTAGAAATTAAATAAATAAATATGTCTCTATCCCTGAGTTTTCACAGTCCCACAACCTGGTAGGAAGGGATTTAGAGTTACAGATACTGTTGTTTATGGAACTTTAATTTTGAATTCAATCCTCAGGTGATTGTTTCCTTTAAAAGGTTAGCCTTGAATTAAAATTTACTACCTTTAAAATGTTCTATGCCTATGACATGCTAACGTACATTTTTCCAAATTGACTAGTGATTTTTGGGTGCCTAGTTTGAGGTGTTAAAAAGGGCCTATTTGTCAGATGCTCAGCATTTTCTGAGAAGCGGGTTCTTTTAAGATGTACTCAAAAAACTTAGTCCCCCCAAATCATTAGTCACTTTTGAAAATCTTGAACATCAGGTTTATTTTTTCTTAATAATTGATTTGTTTACAACATTTTTCCTGAAGTTTCTTGATCCAGGAGTAGAAGAAACTTTTTAGTAAAAATATGGGGATATGTGCACATGCTTTTAGGATTCAGTGCTTTTAATTATTGACTAGAACAGAAACTATTATAATGCAAACTAATTATTTCAGGCAGCATGTGTCAATACAGTGTGAGTATTACATAACCACTGTAGAATTGCACAGAGAAGATGAAATAAAAAGGTCTTATTTATACTGGTGGAAGTTATTGTACTGACATTTGAACCAAGCAATTTCCCTTCCAGACAGATGACCCAAGGAGGAGTGAGGAAGGTGAAAAATGGAAATTCTCTCATTCTAAAGCTGCCCCCCATTCACTTTTACCTTGTGCTTATGCCAAGAGCCTGGAGGACTTTTAGATTAGGCTTCTAAACGCTGCATTCTAAGATTTTCTTCCCAGTGAAGAATGTAGTTAAAACTTTTAGTTAACTTTGCCTTCTTGCAATATTTAATTCATGCATAGCAGGCAGGGAGTTGTTCGCTGCATTTGAACATTACATTTTCAAATTTTTTCACTTGTGCTGGCAAGAACAATCTGCTGCAGATGAAGTGGCAACCAGAATTTAAAGAGCACCTTTGGTCCAAGCTAATCCTGTTCTCAAAGCTCTTTTGCTGGTTCTGGAGTGTAGTGGGAGAGCTTTCTATTCCCACATAAGAAATCCAGCTTTCACAGTGACCTCTTACTTGTGATTAATAGACATAGGGCTAGATTCCCTCTAAACTGCTCTCCATTGAGGGATTTACCCTGGTGCTGCTGCATGCATTCCCCCTGGGATTTGGCCAGCAAAGGCCTGTTGGATCCATAGGAGCTCTGCCAGCAAATGTTCTCAATCATCATGGGTGGGATTTTGAAAAGCACTTAAGTAACTTGGGAGCACAATTCACATTGAAAGCCAATGGGACGTGTGCTTCTAAGTCCCTTAAATGAGTCTGAAAATCCCACTCCACATCCCCCTACTTGCGTTGACTACTCCTCTTCTCAGCATGTTGTCTGCCACTGTGTTGGCAGGCACACGTGGGGTAGAAGAGTTATGATAGCTTTTCGCTGCTGCAGCCTCCTCCCCCAGCATACGTTCACCTGTTGGAGTTTCTGCCATGATCTACAGTATACCAGATGGTGCTGGGTTCCACTCAGAATTAGCAGACTTAATTATATTTGGATAATTGCTGTTCTTTATGGCTCATACAGCACCTCAAGTCCAATCTCTATTGTTCTATTTTTCCACTCTTGCAGGGCTTGGCTCTCTGTTTATAACCATGACAAACCTGTGCAGCTCAGAAATTTGCCTCTTTCACCAATAGAAGTTGGTCCAATAAAAGATATTACCTCACCCCCACACACACACCCTTGTCTGTCCAGAGGCATCCAGAGGATTCAGGGGGCCTGGGGCAAAGCAATTTTGGGGGCCCCTTCCATAAAAAAAAGTTGCAATACTATAGAATACTATATTCTCATGGGGGCCCATGCAGGGCCAGGGCCTGGGGTAAACTGCCCCACTTGCCCCCCTCCTGCCCCTGGAGCAGCCCTGTGTTTGTCTGAGGAACTAGGTATGATACAGGGAAGGAAAATAGGGATGGTGAACCAGGACATAACTGTGGTGAAGATCAAGGGGGATGTAGACAAAGCAACTGTATCATGATTCTTGCTAGCTCCCTGGCTAATTAAGCACATGACCTGCTGCCTGATGTTATCACACAAGGGGGCTTAGGGAGTCGCTGACATCTATGCAAACAGAGTGTAAAATGCTACCATCTGTGAGAGCAGAGAATTCCGATTGAGTAGCAAGTTACACCCACTTAGTGATGTAATTGACTACACAAGGTATAAGGCAATGTCGATTCAGAGCCAGGGTCTAAAGTCTGGAAGGGGTTGCTGACTACACTACAGCTCAATCAAATAAAATCAGAATCACATATTCAACCACGGCTATAAGCACAAAAACAATCATGTTCCCGTGTCAGTATTAAAAGCCATGGGGTACAGTGTCCATTTGGGATACTGTAACACCTGGAAGGTCATATTAGGACATAAAGGCATGGGAAGTAGCACCGCTCCTAAAAGGTTCCATCCAAACTAATGTGTTAAATTTCTGAGAGGAGAGAGCCCTACAGTAGAATACATATAGAGACAAATACTGAGTCTAGGATAAAGTAGTGTTCAGTGAGATCAAAAAGGCAACCACTAAGTCCAATGGTTATTGGCTCAGCTACCTATATATAAACTGGTCAGGTGTCACAATGGGGGAAGGCTTAGAGAGGCTGTCTCTCTAAATGTGTCTTCCTTGGAAACAGCTAGCTCTGGAGCGGCTATTCCTGACTCCATCCTTAGTAGCACACAAGAAGGATTTCAAGAAGTAGATGTAGTTGAACCCACTTACTAGCAGTCATCACAGTATAACAAAGTTCAGCATCCTCAGGGGAGGTATCAGATCAAAAACTAGCACTAGATTGGTAATCTGTAAAAGCTATTGGTAATCTGTGAAAAGTTCCCTTAAACAGGACTACAGGTTATTATGGTGGAAACAACATAGCCTTACAGGACAATGAAAACTTCCATTCAGGAGATGAAAACAGAGGAAACTGTGTTTGCCTTGGAAAGTGCAGCGAGCCTGAGATCCATGGCCTTCCTGCATGGTTTGAATTTAAAGTAGTGACCCCTAAAGGACAGCCTCAAGTCCAGGCCTCGATCACAGGGGAAGAAGGGCACATGGAATCTCCTCTCCTGTGCCCCCTGTGCAGGAACCAGTGCCCCCTGTGCAGGGATCAGTGCCTGAGCACAGAAACTACCACACCAAAAGAGGCAAAGACAGGGAAAAAGCCTGCCCCCTCCTGTTCCCTCATGAGCCTACCTATGGAGATGGCCAGCTGCAAAAGAGACTGCATACTCAAGGAGTGACAGAGAGCATATGGTCTATGTGCTGGGGAGCATCAGGAGGGCCTGGGTCTCCCTGCAGCACAAAGTTTTCCTGGTTCATTTTCTTGGTGGCTCAGCTGTGCCTTAATAGCACAGTCTTGCCCTAAATGAATGGACCAGTGTAACAGAGACTTTGAACAGCTCTTCTCTTGCTGCAGAGGATATACCACTGCTACTTAAGCTGGACCGTGACCCTTCATGCTTATATAGACCAACATCCCAAGAGAAATAATGAATTCAAAATAACTGTCAGTATTTCAGCTAGGAGCCTGGAGAGGAGGGCACCATTGATAATATGTAACCATCTTCCCCTGTGCATCAATACATGGAAAGTAGAGAGATGTCTCAGGTGTTTTCTAAGCAATCAAGCATTTGGCCACTCCAGCAGTGTGGGACTTGAGGGTATGACACCACCAAAGCCATCTCAAAAGAGACAATGTAGGAAATAAATGCTACTTATGTTATCAGCTCACGGTAATCACTAATACACACTATTTACTTGAACATGATGTACTGTAAAGAATAGCAGTAACTGTGGCATCTGTCATAAAACAGAGACCCTTGTGAAGTAAGTGAATCGATGGACATCTGATGTGTTGTCACAGCACAGACTCCCATAATCTTCTTGCAACACTTTTCTTAGGGCAGCTTCTCTTTTTGCAGATATTACACAATTATATTTACCTCTTTGTCGGTGTGCTTTTAAAGGCTTTTGCATGTGAAAGCCTCCATGGGCTGGCTAACAGGGATGGGGAAAAAAGGCACAAAGAGTTCTCTCTAGTTATTTTCATTCTGACTCCTAGATTATTTATAAAGCTGTGCACACTGTGAGTAGCTGGAAAGTATATGCCTAAACTCTAAGGAAGAGCAAAATAACAAAAAGCAAACCATGCCAGAAAAGGGAGACTTCTTAAGTGAAACAGATTCCTTTTTTAAAGAATACTTCCTTAGTTTCCCATGTCATTCCCACATCCAGTCTGTCCCAATAAGAATTATAGGCATAGTAATCGCATTAGAACAATTAAAAATTGAAGATTAGCAAACATTGTCCTTAAAGACCCTATGGCAATGTAACTTCAGAATCAATCTCTTTATTTATATATAAAATCAGCTCCAGCTTTGGCTATTTTTAAAGGACTGTCAATTATCTCTACCACAAATTAGCAGAGAGAAACCAGCATGATTCAAGTCAGCTCCAACAGAGGTTTTATTCTTTAGGGCGATCAGATTGGGTATGGACTTGAATATATTCAACTTTAAACTCCACCAGGCTGTGGGAGTCTGTGAAGGACTCATCATGCATTCTAGACACACTGTTGCATGCAAATGCCAACCAGCAGAGCTGCAGGATAGTGATCAGCAGAAGAATTCTTTTGTATCTTAACCAGTCATTTCTTTTCAGTTTTTAAACCATACTACAAAAGAGCAAAGTTGAGCAATGCAATTATCTTTTTCTGTGGTGTGGATTATCCTTCAAGTGTTCCTGTATTTTTACTAGAGAGGAGAAAACAATCAGGACCCTGATACTTACCAACAGGAAAAAAAAGCAATGCACAAGAGGCTTCAAAAGACCAAAACATCTTGTTTAATTATTTCGATAGATGAGAACTTGCTGTTGTGATTAGTAGTTTGGCTAATTTTCCCCCCTGAACAGAAGAAATTACCTTACTGAGATTTTTAGAAGTGTCGGTGCTGGGAGGCTGAACTTTCCCACTGAAACAGAGTGCAAATTGTTTTGTTCTATATTAATCTAGGTTTTAGCAGGCCCAATACCCAACATGACCAGTCTCCTGAACCATGCTTTTACATATGACACACATAAAGCATTTGTCTCAGTTGTGGCTACAACAGGAAACCTAAAAGAGATTTCAAAACAAAGGAAGAAAAATGGACCTTACTTATTCACTCACTGGGCATGCTCCACTAGCTTTTTGCATCATGTGCCTGTTTCCAAGGCAACAGCTATGGTGTGGAGTACACAATGTCCAATATTTAAGCCAGGGTTTTGATTATGATCATTGTAAAAATGCCCACAAACCTATCATTTTCCTTTGTGACTATATACTGATTCATGTTTACCAATAGTTCATTTTTAGCTCATCATGAGCACAGTCCAAGATATTACAAATCTAAGCTTTTTGGTACACCAGTTACAAGATATTTAATGAGAACATTATTCAAAGAGAGCCACTAAATTATATTGAAATGGAATGGTCTGAGGCTGCTAGAGAACAAGGATGCTGCATTATGCTGAATTATGCCTTTATCTTAATTCCCTACACTTTAGCAAAGGGATTATTTGCAGGATGACTGATTTATTGTTCAATAACCATAGAGTGACTATGCAAATCCCTCTTCTCTGATTAGCTACTGCCTATGGCAAATGTGGCTAGAACACCTTGTCACCCCTCCTACACCCAGATATTAAGCATAATATAATAAGGAATTACTCTTAGGAGGAGAGCCCGGAGCAGCAGTAGGGTGATGGTTAGAAGGCAGGGGTTAACTTGGACAGGGTGGAAAGAAGGGCAGAACTGGAAGAGACCATGTTTATATTCACACTGGTGTGGAATTCTGAAGGCTGGGGTTTATAGAGGCTAAAGAAAATAGTTGAGTATGGTGATAATTGGAGAGGACTCCCACTTCACTTACCTGACCTAACTGACAACTAGGTCTTCAGCCCTGGAGTCAAGATCAGAATGC
Source organism: Chelonoidis abingdonii (assembly GCF_003597395.2). Taxonomy (NCBI): domain Eukaryota; kingdom Metazoa; phylum Chordata; order Testudines; family Testudinidae; genus Chelonoidis; species Chelonoidis abingdonii. The sequence goes on along the minus strand of NC_133785.1, from coordinate 842,897 downwards.
AGTTTTTGCATTGTGAGACCCCAAACTTTCTAAGTACTCTACCATAGGTTCTGATGGAGTTGTGGTAAGTTCTTTGCTCAGTTACTGCAGGGGCTACACTATTTTAAACGTATTTGTTTGTCAACTCGTCAATTATTTTTCTTTGAGCATTACTAATAAAGCCTCATTTCATAATTAAAGCATACCTCTGCAAAGGGAATCCAATAGAAGGCAACAGCTGAAGTGAAGAAGGCTGCCACAGAACATTAAACTGAAACCTTCAAACTTGATCAAATCTCCTTTCTGTATCTGATCAGACCACACATTTTAAGTAATCTCTAATTTGCATTATTGGAAGCATTTACAGTATGGCCATCACTGTGATATGATTTTATATAGAGTTCAATTAACAACAAGCAAATATAAGGAGCAAACACACCCCACTCCACTCCAGTATAGTGACAGGGCAGAGATGGAGAATACCCAGAAGACTAACTGCCACGGATGACAGCATCCACAATTAGCAAAGAATGAAGATGTATATTGCAACTTATTCTGAGTATAACCATGTTTGGGCTTGGAGAAATTTCTGATGGGAACAATTGCCCCAGTGGTGAGTGGTTCTCTGCCCAGAAACAGTGTCAGCAACTCTATGAGCACCTCTTTGTGCCCTGAGAGCAGAAGTATTCCTAATGAATGCACATGGTGCTTGCAATCTGACAGGCACATTCTATTAGTACCCTGCAGACAGTAAGCAGTACTTTGATGTAACCAGAAGTTGACTGGCAGTCATTGCTGAGTGCAGACAATAGGTGTACTAGCTGAAGCTTCTGACAGGTCTGCAAGGTTAAACTATGTATGCGGACTGTGTTGTAGTTTCCCAGCACAGAGGCAACAAAAGGGAGGAGGATGGTGGTGAGGGCCGCATCTAATTGGAAAGGATGTAATCTCCTGGCCAACTCCAGATGGAAAAAAGGCATATCTGGAAGCTAATGCAGGTTGGGAATCTAGGAGCATTGATGAGTCTAAGACCTTGAGGCTGCAAATTGCTTAGATAGTAGGTGGGCAAACACCCTCAACTGACGGAGCAGTTATAGATTCTACTCGTTCCTCACAGTACTTCTCCCAGCCAATCTGCTTCACCTCCACTTAATCTGGTTTAGGTTTAAACCATCTAGTTTTCATCAAAGTTGCAGAAACTGGGACAGCGTGGAGACTCTGGAACCATCTGGAGAGTCCTGTTGACTTCAGTGGGAAATAGATTGAGCCCTCTAAATCTGGGTACAATGAAAATGAGACTATGAGCCTGATTCTGGTCTCACTTTCATGGGTGTAAATCAGGAGAAAAGACTGGAGTTATGTGGGTATAAAATTATGGTGAAGAGAATTGGACTCAGTTGTAATATCCCCTGTAACAGGGCAGAGCCTGGGGCTAAAATAACCCTGATTACAGAACAAGCTCCAACAGAGGGAATCAAGTGATTCCAGTATAAAAAGCCCAGGACACTGCAACTATGTCTGTAGACACTGCAGGGAGTAGTAAGAAGGCCCCATTAGGGCCCAGGCACCAGCTGAGAGAGAGCCTGAGGAGAAAGGCAAACTCCAGGCAGGAGATGCTGGGAAGCAGAAAGACTGACCAACCCTCAGAGAGGAGGGACTGTGCCCATCTGAAACTGGGATGAAGACTCTGAGTTTGTGTTCTGTTTGAAATACTTTCTTATTTGGACTTCCAGGAAGGAGACCCTGAACTTGTGTACCCGAGGACTCAATAAATTGGACCATTGGAAGGGTATTGTTTGACCTATCTTGGAAATGAATGAGTTCTTATGGGACCTGTAAGAGGGGGCAAACAGGGGCTGGGTGACTGTAAAGTGACACCTGGCCATGAGAGGGGACTTAAACAGCTACTCCACTAAGTCCCAGTACAATAATTTGAGAAAATTAGCAATAGATTGGCTCTCCTAAACCAAACTATGGCTTGTCTACACAGGGAGTTATTGTGCAGAGAGCTAGGGTGTGAATTTAAAACATACTAGTTATTCTGCACTAACTCTCCGTGTAGACACACTTCTTGTGTGCTGAGTGCCCTCATGTGGTTTAGCTTAATACACTTCAAAAATCAATAAGCTAATGAGCACAAAGCACTCTAGGAGTGTCCACAGGGGGACTTAGTACACATCAACTACTGCAGGTTTTTGCCTTGTGTAGACAAACCCTAAGGTAATCAGAATGTAGATAGGTAAGGTAAGGGTTAAGTTTCTTTTACCTGGAAAGGGTAACCAAACACCTGACCAGAGGACCAATCAGAGAACTGGATTGTTTAAAGTCAGGGGCGGGAATTTGTATACTCGGGGTCTTTGTTGTTTCCTCGGCTATGAGTAAACAAGTTTTCTTCTAACTCCATCTTATCTCAAATATCCTACCAAAAGTCTGTGAGTACAAAGGGAAACAAAGTAATTCGGCTATGAGGAGCTTTGTGTTGTATTTACAGATGTGGATTGCTGGGTCTTTGTTGCTTCCTCGGCTGTGAGGGACAAGCTATCTTGCTGATTCCAATCTTCTTCTCATTCTACTAAGGGGCAGTGAGTACAAACCGGAAACAAAGTAAAATCGGCTATGATATGCTTTGCTTTGTACTTACTGTGTGTGATTGCTGGTCTATTTAAATTGGCTATTTTTTAAATCAGACTGGGTTATTCAGATTTTCTTAAGTAGGAGCCTGTATAAATGGTTATGCAAGTTATTAGTCTGTATTGTCTCTTTTTCTATATAAAGCTTCCTTTTTTTCAAAACTTGTGGAAGTTTCTTTTTCTAGTAAGGCAGAGAAAGTGAAACCTCTGTATCAGGTACCTGTCTCCCTCACGGGAAGGCAGGCACGGGGAAAGGCAAAGCCAAGCTGTTGGTATTTTGCATCTCAATTGTCCTGAGGGCAGAGAACGCTTATCTCTTGGGAAGCAGAGAAACCGGTTTCTTGATACTTGCAGGCTAGACCAAGAGGCAAGCCTGGGAAGGAGGGGGGAAGGGGTTTTCTCCCCTGCTTTTAGCATCCAAGGGATTTGGAATCTGGGTGTCCCACCAAGGGAGGGTTGGGGACACCAGAGAGAGGAAAGGGGGGATCAGGCCCTAGCAATTCCTGATCTGGTGGCAGCCTATCAGATCTAAGCTGGAGATTAAGCTTAGAGAACTTCATGCTAGTACTTCATATTTGAACTCTAATGTTCAAATTGAGGATTAATACTATGACAGTACTGTATGGCAGGTACAATCTCCTCTGTTAGAGAGTAACTTAGCTACACACTTTGTCATGTTCCTATACCAGATCTGGACTGGCTAGAGTGCTTATTCATACACACCTGATGTGCTCATCATGAGATCCTTTAATGCTCTGCCAGGTATGGCTGAGGTTCGTTTAAATAAGGTACTGTATATTACACACAGTGCTACTTAATGGCTGAACAGTATAATACAATTTAGCATTCTATTACAGCCTTAAAATCCATGTGCACTAAATGTATTCCTCTAAATCCTCAGCTGGTGTTAATTGTCATAGCTCTATCAGTGAATTTACACCAGCTGAGGATTTGACCACTGTTCCCTTGCCTTTTGGTGGCTAACATTGTGGGTAACATTTTTCATAGCAGTAGGGCTTATACTAGTTTGAATTACTTATAGCAACAATCTGGGTCAAAATGAGTGTCAATTTCTCAAAACTAAGAGAATCCATTCAGTTCAGGGCCTAAATTTTTGACACCTATTCTGTATCTGCTGTATTTAAATGTTAGAATTAGCCTTTCATCTAGACAAGAAGGTCACTGTCAGACAAAAAAAACCAATAAAAAATACAAGATTTAATCAGAAGAGAACTGACTGGTATCATACTTAAACACGTTAATGTGCATCAGAAAAAGATCCTAGAGTTAATTTCCATTTTTTATAAGCAATACTGCGTGTATTTGTAGATCACATTCAACTGCAAATGCCAACAGCTTCCTGGGCTCATCTCCAATTTTAAAAATACTCTTCATCTGTCTTTGTAAAACAAATTCTGCCTTCCTGGCCTGGCCATCTCATCCTTTGAGTCTACTAATTTTAAAAGAAAGTCTGCCCTTTGACCGTGGATCTTTTCTCTCAATCATTCATTCTAAGGGTGGAATCTGAGCTCTCTTTTCTTTGAGGATGTGATCTGATGAGGAACCCTAATCTCAAATTTTCAGGTACATCCCTGCACACACTAAAGAAGGGTTTATCAGTGACATTCATCCCTCTAGATCTGGGGCTTCAGGAATGGCTGAAAGGAAGGGTTGCTAAGCAAGACTGTATGAAGAGCACACTCAGAGGATAGGAGAAGACAAGGATGAACCAACTAGCACATGCGCTAAAATTGACATGGTCGCAAAATCACATTTTAAGATGCAAAAGAAAAATACAGCTTGCAGGAAAGTATAGTTTGTCTGTAAGCTCATAAGCTCAAGTAAGAAGGGCTGAAAAAAAGACACAGCTCACTTGCCAAATGTACAGGGTTCTCTAGCACCCCATCCTATCAGGAAGACTTTCAGAAGCCATTGTAGGTCTGATTTTTAAAAAAATATCACTATCCAGGGCAACTGCACTTGTATTTCCTCACAGTAGTCCAGCAAGGCACTAGCTGTCCGGCTTCCAGCACCCCATGTTGTTGCCTCTCTTGGGTGGAGAAGACATGCATTCCCTCTCCTCCCTCTTCTGAGTTGAGTATCTCCAGGCTGAACCATTATGCCTTTATTGCGCTGTTCCCAGCAAAAGACAGACTGCCTAAGCAGACCTGTCTGCTTTCTCTTCAAAGTCTAACAGCATAACTGCCCTCAGTTAAGATACCACACAGCACTTTCTATGCAATTTTATTCTTAGGATAAAAGTATCAGAGAAAACATCTTAAAAACAATATGAGAGAACCTATGCACTTGCTCATAACCTCCCCAGAGATCACCCAAAATCTCACCTGGGTTCTGACAGGTAAATAGTCCTGCAAACCCCTCAGAGGGGGGTCTCTCCTATGGTCACAAGTTCATAACAGCCTCAGCACAGAACTAGAACTCTCATAAGAAGTTTATTCCCTCCTTTATACAGTTTTAGGTCTTTGATCTGAAGTTTCCAAGAGCAAGTAATCAGTAGACAAAGGGTTTCTCTCCCCAGGTGTAGTTTCCCAGACAAGTCTTGGTAGTTCCTATCATTCCCCCAAAGCGTACATTAGTCAGTCTCCTAGAAAAGCTACATACAATAACACAAACAATTGTATTTTAATACAATGGACCCAAAGATATTAAATCTAATTCAATAAAGTTTAACTTTATTCAATAAGATTTGTCCAGGAAATTGCTCTTGGTCACACTTAGCATGCGCAGTCAAGACTAACTTTTCAAAACAGCTCAGCTACTATTTAGGTACTTTAAATAAAGACCAAAGTTTCAAAAGCATTCAGCACCCAGCAGCTTCCATTGCAACACTCATGGCTGGATTTTCAAAAGAGCTCAGCAGACAAGGTCCTACACCATAGATGTTAATTAATACATCTAATCTAGATGTGCTAAATAAGCTAAATTATTCAAGAAAACAAACACAAGTGTATACAAGTGGCCAGATTTTCAAAGTGCTTATCATTTGTTTTTTGCAATAACTAAAACTTTAAATAATCTAAGTGTTCTACAAGCATTAATTAGAGCAGTTAACAACATGCTTCTGGAAAGAAGTCTGTCCACTGAAGATAAAATAGCACCACCAAGGACACGAAGAAACAAATACTAACTGAATTTTGTGTGTGAACTTTCTTTTGATTTCTTTTTATCAATCATAACAAAACACTTGGACGGATTTATTCTTCAGAATCCTCTTTCCTGTCTTCAGCATTCAGTGAAAACCCTTTTGAGAAAAGGAAAGAGAGCATGAGATGAAATGAAACAGAGATTTGAATCCAGAGTTTTTACTTCAACGTCAGTCTGAGGGTGATATTTAGGAATCATATTCCCATACATTTCTATACTTTTAAAAACCAATGCTTAGCATTTCTAAATTTGAAAAATCACTAGGACTTAAACTTTCCATTCCTAGGAATTGTCCTTTTGATGGTTGTGTTTGTCTTGACCTTGAACATTCCAGACTCGATGGAAAATTCACCCTCATCACAGTCAGTAGGTTACAGCCTCTTATTAATGGTATATATGGCTCCATTTGCCTTTCTAATGTTTAGTATGTTTACTTTTTCCTGAATAGGAACATTTGGGTCTGATGGAAAATCTTTTCCAGGTTTTAGATTGAGTCTAGCAGCTTACTTCCTCTCAAATGCAAAACACAAGGAGACAGAACTCAAAAGCACGTATGTTGTTGGTCACTAACCCACAGTTCTGGTGCTTTTCTTGCTGTACAAATTGAGTTCGGTTCTTGACGGTTAATTCTGAACAGGATTTTCTACTGAACCAATCTCTGTTTTAAATCAATGAGATTTGTACTATGTAGTTACAAATTCTACTACACAATACTTCTCTTATGTTTCACATGTGCTGCTTTATGTTATGTTTACTTCAAAGAAATACAAAAAGGTATAAATATTTTAAGCTTCAATATAGCTACAACTGCATTGGGAACTTTATGCTTCAAAAGACTCAAAGTAACTAATACTTTAGATTGCTCACTGCTTTATGTAAAGCAAACAAAATATATTCCAAAGATTAAGATAAATCGTCTTGAATTGATTAAAATCCCATCAAACTATCAAGCAGCCATTTTTCAGCAGTAAACAAGGTTCTGTTTAAAATGACAATATATTAATGTTTAGTGACAGTAACTGACTGTTTTGGGGCTACACTATATTATATGTTCCATACTGATTTACAGCACTTCCATAATTAAAGTTTGAAAATGTGCCCAATTTTAATGATGTATTACCAAAAAGTTGCTGATGTTATAAAAATGTATACTTTTGGCTATCCTAGTTTCACTAGATTTTGTATCTCAGGTCTGGTTGCATAAATCATGGGTCAGAACAATGGTCCATCTATGGGTCAGAACAATGGTCCATCTAGCCCAGTGTACTGTTTCCGACAGTGGCTGGTGCCAGATGCTTCAGAATGAACAGAACAGAACAATTTATCAAATGATCCATTCCCTGTCAACCAGTCCCACCTTCTGGAAGTCAAAGGTTAGGGTCACCCAGAGCATGGGGTTGCATCTCTGACCATCTAGGCTAATAGCCATTAATGGGCCTATTGCCCATGAATTTATCTCATTCTTTTTTCAACCTAGTTATACTTTTGGCCTTCACAACATCCCCTGACAATGAATTCCACAGGGTGACAGTGCTTTGTGCAAAGAAGTATTTCCTTTTGTTTGTTTTAAATCTGCTGCCTATTAATTTCATTGGGTGACCCCTAGTTCTTGTGCAAGGGGTAAATAACAATTCCTTACTCACTTTCTCTACATCATTCATGGTTATTTAGACCTCTATAATATCCCCCCCTCAGTTGTCTCTTTTCTAAGCTAAAACAGTCCCAATTCTTTTAATCTCTCCTCATATGAAAGCTGTTCCATACCCCTCATCATTTTTGTTACTCTTCTCTGTACCTTTTCAAACTTTCATATATCTTTTTTGAGATGGGGTAACTAGAATTGCACACACTATTCAAGGCATGGATGTACCATGGATTTGTATAGTAGCATTATATTTACTGCCTTATTATCTATCCCTTTCCTAATGGTTCCTAACATTCTGTTAGCTTTTCCTGCCTGCTGCTACATGTTGAGCTGAGTACGAAAACAGTATTTCAATGCAGCTTGACCTGCAGATCATTTACTACTTTAACTTTTGGACACTGATCTGCAGATGTATCCTATAACCTCACAAGTAATTACAATTTCTTTTGGAGGGATATTAGCAGAAGTAAAGCAGTGGAGGAAGAAGAGAGACAGATTTCTTTTCCAGATGCTAGGGAATGGGTGGTTTGCACCCAAGTGGGTGTTAACAAGGAGCAGTTCCTGCAGAGAAGACAGCACAGAGTCTGTCAATGATGTGTCCATTCTGCAGGGGAAGGGTCCCTGGTGCTGTGTGCTCCCAAATGCCCCCCAGTATCCATTTTAAGGCCAGGAAATCTGGTCATGTGTAATTTACATTGGTTATAGACAGGATAAGTAATGTATAATTAGCAGGACTCTCTTCCTGAAGAATCAGAATATCCCTCCCCTTCTTTTACTCACTCAGGCATCTTACCAGATTTCTGGGGTTTGTGAAATGTTATCACTAGCATCTCAGCTGTTGGTTCAACATTCTAGGATGCATCCAATCTTAGATTTTGCCAGGTTCTTTCCATCCTTTCAGTTTTTAACTGCTCTCGTGCAACATGCTTTTGGCCTTATGTTTTAGTATGTCAGCCTTTGGAGCTTTAATTCCTTAGGACTGAATCAGCCAAGCATTTCTGAAGTGGCAAAACAAATCACATCCAGATTGGTGCTCAGCAAGCTTGAGAAATGCTCCCTTGTGAACAAACCTGCATAAAAAAAAGTATTTTGAATTCAGCTCTAGTCTTGTGAGCTTAATTAGATAAACAGATATTCAGAAGCACAAGTCTCAGGCTGGAAAAGAGCTTGAACACATGAATACAAAACAGCCATAGATACCTGAATATTTCAGTAACAGTTTATTATTCAACCCATGTTCTCTCTCTTTTTGGCTCCTTTATCTTCCAATGTCTCTGATTCTTTTTCAGGACAAATATACAACAAAAAGTCAGAGCAGGGGAAAATGCACAAGAAGAAAACCCACTGAAGGTAGGCTTGCTATTATTATTCAGTGACATCTCCCTTTATAAAACATTTGGAAACTTTCAAGAGTTCTGTGGAGACTTGATTCACCAGTGCATTGTTCCAGTTTTAAACCAGTATAATTCCTTGAATTTCAGTGGAGTTACACTGGCATAAAATGGGAGTAACAATAGAAGTGTATCATATCCTTACTATTCTGTCCAAGTTCTTATACTGTGCCCCTCTCTGCTGTATTTGAGTTCTTACTGTACTAATCCTAGTAATTCATACTTATTCTCTATGGCCCTGATTTTACCTCTGGCACTAAGTTTGCTGCATTAAGCCCCATTTCGGCAAAGCATGTCAACATGAGCATAAATCCATCTCTGTTTGGTAAGCTCGTTAAGTAGGTGTTTAATATGCTTAAGTCCCTTTTCTGACTTCAGTGGGATTTAAGCATGTTGTTAAACTTAAATGCATTGTTGTCTTTAAGTAAAGATGGATATAAGTATATAAAGTTAATGTGCTATGCTCAATCTGTGCCTTAGTTTTTTCCTTTCATGGATATTAGTGATCACCTTACTGCTATGCAGTTGGTTAAAGTTTGTGGGCACATTGAATGAAGCTTATTTGTACTGAAAGGCATGTGATAAAATTTTTCTTGTACCTCAAGTGGAGATATGGTAAAATTCTCTTCAGAACATCTTAAGATGCCTTGATTGTAGCACAAAGGGGCATTTAAGAGAGCCATTTAGACTTGTAGTCTGAGATGCTCTATGTATTCATTTTGCAAAGCCAATTATTTTTCTGACTCTGTCTTGTCCAAAGAAAAAAGACATTGAAATCTATGTACAGATTTGTCTTAAATAAAGACTAACTTGGGCTTTGCTTGTTTAGAAGAGCTTGGATAACAAACTTCCAAAGAACATCCCCAGGCTTTTGTTTACTTACCCCAACATTTATTGCAGTCTGAATTCTGGTTGATGTTCCTGGAAGGGGTCATATTTCCTTTCTTAGCTACTTAGCCCTGAAATAGAAAGGGCATCACATGCAGAGAGGGTATTACAGATAGTGAAAATAGCTTCAGAGCAGGACCTAGCACACCCAGTAGAAAGATCTGGAGACTTGAAGCGGATGAGATTCACTAAGTGGAAGAACAAAAGAGAGTTACCTTTTCTGTAATGGTGTTCTTTGAGATGTGTTGCTCATGTCCATTCCACAATAGATGTGCGTGCTCCCCACGTGCACCAGTATCAGAAGTTTTTCCACTAGCAGTACCTGTATGGCAGCGCCCCTAGTGACACCTGGAGTGGCACTGCTATGGCATGGTATAAGGGGTGCTGTGTGCTCCCTGCTCCCTCTGTTCGTTCTTGCCAGACAACTCTGACAGAGGGGAAGGAGGGCAGGATGTGAAATAGACATGAGCAATACATCTCGAAGAACACCAGTTATGGAAAAGGTAACTGTCTTTTCTTCATCTAGTGATTGCTCATGTGCATTCCACAAGGTGATTCCAAGCTATATTTGTTGGAGGCGGGTAGGAGTTCACAGACACTCAGGACAGAGTACAGCCTGCTGAACCTGGCGTCCTCTCTGGTTTGGGAGACGATTGCATGATGTGAGGTGAACTGAAGACCATCTGGCAGCCCTACAAATGTCCTGGATGCAGACATGGGCCAGAAAGGCAGCCAATGAGGCTTGCGCCCTAGTCAAGTGTGCCCTCACAATTGACAGCAGGGGGACTCCTGCCAGGTCATAACAGGTACAAATGCATGAGGTGATCCAGCTGGAGAGCCACTGAGTGGAGATCGACCGGATTCTCATGCATTTGGCCAAGGCGATAAACAGCTGCAAGGACTTCCTGAACAGTTTTGTACATTCCAGGTAAAAAGCCATAGCCCATCTCACATCCAGCATGTGGAGGCAGCACTCCTCACTAGATGGGTGGGGCTTGAGGCAAAGACCAACAGGAAAATGTCCTGACCCATATGGTAGGCGGAGACCACCTTGGGGAGGAACGAAGGATGTGGTTGGACCTGGACCTTATCCTTATATAATGCTGTGTGCAGGGGTTCAAAGGTCAGGGCCCGGAGTTCTGAGACCCATCTAGTGTATCTGATCACCACCAGCAAGGCTACCTTCCACAAGAGGTGCGACCAGGAGCATGTAGCTAGCGGTTTAAATGTGGGACCTGTCAACAATGTCAGCACCAAGTTCAGGTCCCACTGCAGGACTTGGGGGCTAACATACGGGAAGAGACGATCCAACCCTTAAGGAATCGGCCAGTCATGGCATGGGAGAGCACCATGTGGCCCTGCATGGGCGGGTGGAAGGCCAATATGGCCGCAAAGTGCACCTTGATGGAGGAGGGTGCTAGGCCTTGGGTTCTAAGGTAAAGGAGATAATCTAAAATGAGCTGAATCAGAGCAGACATAGGCAAAACGCCCCGATCAGCTGCCCACTGGGAAAACTGAGACCTAGGTGGGCCCAAAGTGTGGAGGGCTGTCTGCTTTCCAGGAAGATGCGCTGAACCCCTTCCGAGCAAGTCCTCTCCTCCGGGGCTAACCATTGAGCAGCCATGATGTGAAGTGGAGTGCCACAAGGCTGGGGTGGAGGAGGCAGCCTTGGTCCTGGGATAGCAGGTCCAGGCGGGATGGCAATGGCCATGGCAAGGCAACTGCCAGGCTCATGAGAGTCCCGTACCAGTGATGTCTGGGCCACGGTGGGGCGATCAGGGAGACCCAGGCCCTGTACATTTTTATCTCTTCTAAGATCTTGCTAATCAACGGGATTGGGGGAAATGCATAGAAAAGCCAGCCCGACCAGGACAGAAGAAAGGCATCAGAGATGGCACCCACACCCAACCCACCCCTGAAGCAGAAGCGGGGACACCAGTGGTTCTGCTGTGTCACAAACAGGTCCACCTGGGGAGTGCCTCACATTTGGAAAATCCTATGCACCACCTCTGGGTGTAGTGACCACTTGTACTGAGAGGAGAATTCTCAACTCAGGCGATCTGCCCGAGAATTCCGGGTGCCTGGTAAGTGGTGGGCTTCCAGGCAAATATTGTGGGCTATACAGAAGTCACACAGTCTGAGGGCTCCCTGGCAGAGGGCTGAGGAATGGGCCCTGCCTTACCCGTTGATGTAGAACATCGAGCCCATGTTTTCCATGAGAACACAGACCACTCTGCCTTCCAGGTGTGAGCAGAAGGCCACACATGCCAGACAGACTGCCCTGAGCTCCTTGACATTTATATGCAGGGCAAGGTCCTGCACAGACCACAGAACTTGGGTCTGAACCTTCCCCATAAGGCTCCCTACTCCCTGTCCAACGCACTGGACATCAGCTCCACGGATGGGGGTCGGCCCCTGAACGGGACCCCTTGGAGCATGTTCCCTAGGAAGGACCACCATCACAGAGAGGCGATCACTGCTTTGGGCATGGTGAGGACATTGTCCATCCTGTCTCTGGACTGGGAGAATACCAAGGCCATCTAGAGCTGGAGGTTGGCATGGTGAACCACAAATGTGCATGTCTACATATGACCCAGGAGCTGGAGGCACGCTCTGGCTGTGGTGATGGAGAACCTTGTGACTGTGATGATGAGCTCCCATAGGGTTTTGAATCTGTCCATTGGGAGAGAGGCTCTGGCTGATGTCGCATCCAGAATTGCTCCAATTAATTCTATGAGCTACACCAGGACTAACGTGGACTTAGTGTTGTTTACCAACAGATCCAGAGTGGTGCATGTGTACAGGAGGAGTGATATGTGATCCCACACCTGTGACCTGGAACTACCCTTGACCAGCCAGTTGTTGAGATAGGAAAATATCTGGACCCGCCCCCCCACAACATCTGACGTAGGCCGCTACCACAGACAAACATTTTGTGAATACCCTGGGAGTGGACAGGCCAAACAGGAGGACAGTAAATTGGTAGTGCTCCTTTCCAATCATGAAATGGAGGAAATGCCTGTGCCCCTTGAATATATGAATGTGGAAGTACGCGTCCTGCAGATTGAGAGTGGTGTACCAGTCCCTGGGATCCAGGGAGGCGATGATGGAGGCCAGAATGACCATGTTAAACTTGAGCTTTACCATGTACTGGTTCAGGCCTCGCAGGTCCAGGATGGGCCTGAGTCTCCCTTTGGCCTTCGGGATAAGGAAGTAGCGAGAGCAGAACTCCGCTGGCACCACTTCCACAGCTCCTAGGCCAAGGAGCCACCTCACCTCCTGCTCGAGCAAAGCAACCTCTTGGTGACAAGGACCTCTGGTGCCATCTGTCCTGGTCTCGATGGGGCACAGTCTCCTCACAAGGTCTATGGTCCCTCAAAGCATAACAGTGCCTGGAACCCCTGCCAGTTGGTACCCAGCCAGACAACCTGGTGGGGGTCAACAGGGACCGGCCTGGACTGCACACTGGGTGGTCGCTGAGTGGATAACGGCATCGGGAACCATCCTTAAACTGTGAATGATATCGTCCAGGCAGTGTCTTGCCTCTGGACAGGGGAGCCAATGGCAGCAGTCCCCCCAGTACCGGCAGAGACATAATGTCTCAGGCCACTTGCAGAGCTTCTGGCGTGGAGGGTACCCAAACGTCCAGGGAGGTTGGCTTGGCGTGGGCTGGGCTACTCCACTCAACTTGAGTCAGAGACCGAGAGGCCAATGGGGACCAAGATCTGCCCAAAGCAGGTCTAGTATCTCCCCTGGTCTTGCTTCAGTGTCTTGGCAGAGAAGACCTCTTTTTTGCCTTTTTGGAGTGTCCCGTGGATGGAGAGCGGTGCTGGCTGGTGGAAGGCACCAGAGGATCACCACACACCAATGCTGCAGTGCTTAGTGCCGACTCGGAGAGGCGCAGCATTGTCAGGGTCAGGGATGACTCCATTGAAATGGCTCAGAGCTGAATGTCCCACTCCTTCTTGGTCTGAGGTTTAAAGGATCTTAAAATCTTGCAGCAATCACCCAAACAGCATAAACAGTCCATGTGCGGATCACTCACAGGCATCAGCCACTTGCAAGTGTGGCACAACTTAAAGACCGGAGCGTGCCCCAACCCAGGCGCACTAAACTAGCTCTAACTAAACTACTTTTAATTACAGGTACTACTAACTATGAATTAACAGAGTCCAAGAGGGAAGCTACAGCAAAGCTGGAGCAGAGCAGTTCCGACGCACCTTCACTGGAGGCAAGAAGGAACCAAGGGTGAGGGGAACGCACAGCATCCCTTCTACCATGCCATAGCAGCACCATTCCAATGGTCACTAGGGGCACTCCCTTACCGGTACTGCTAGGGGAAAAAACTTCCAGCACCAGTGCACATGGCGAACACACACACCTATTGTGGAATGCACATGAGCAATCACTTGAAGAAGAAATCTATGCAAGAACTTGAAGTGTGGGAGGGAGATTTTGTGTTGAACATAACTATGGAATAAATTGGGATTTCTCAGAATAGGATAGAACAATGGGGAAATCTGACTCAAAACCCAGTTTGGCAAATTTCATGCCATGGATGATCAGTTTCTGTTTAGAGAAGATGTTGTTATTTTGCATAAATATGGGAAGTTGTATCAGAACAGGCATTTGTGTGTGTAGTCAAGGCCATTCATGTCAATAGTGCTGGCATATCCAGGCCTACATATACTGCCTTTGTCTGTTTAGCAATAAGGATGCTAAGGCATGGAGAGCAGTGAAGGGAAGAAGCTAGAAGAGGCAATGCTCTTCAGACATGGCACTGTATACAGGTAATTAATGACCATGAAGACTGGCTGCTGAATAACAGCATGACATCAAAGAAAGAATAGTGATCCAAGCTATTGAAATTGGCAAATATGAAACAGTATGGTGTTGTCTTTGTACTGTTTGTGGGAAGGAGAAAACAGCTACCTGAAACCCTCTAACCAGAATGCTGGCATTTAAATAAGAATTTTGGTTGCATAAGGAATGCAGGATCGAGTACTAACAAAGACCAGCAAAACCACTGTGATCTACACACATTATACTATAGCAGGGTAAGTGTAAAAAAATAATAGTTTCTCAGTGCCATTTATACTGCTCTATAATTGAAGAACCACATGGGGAAAATGTCAGGCTATTGAAATTTACAATAATAAGTCCTAAAAATATTTATCAAATCACAAAAGACTCTACCGGTCCCATCAACTCTTAATATTTTATTTTAAATTTAAAAGAGGAAAGTGATGAACAAATAACCTGAGCTCATTAGAATATTGATAGCAGTTGCATACATTTACATTACAAATCTCTTATATTGAGGGAAATATGTAAAATATTTAAAACTCAACCACAGCTTAACCTATGTGGTCATAAAAATAACAGGACCATGAAATGTCATTCCTTTATACCATTTGAATCTGATCTGTGCAACAAGGCAAACCTTTTGGAATGTCCCTTGCAAATGTAAAAAAAAAAAAAAAAAAAACAAAAAACAATTTCTTATCACTGCTAGTAACATATTCCATAAATAACTATGGTAGTCAACAAATTTGTTTCCCTTTTCATTACATTTAACTATCCTGGCTTTTTAAGGAGACTGATGTGTGACTGTTTGGATGATTCCCCCCCCCCGCAATACTTCTCAACCCATTTTCTTCAAGGCTATTTGAGTCCTATTTTGGAACACCAAAAGGGTTCTGAAGATATGGAGTTTTCTCTGTATATGACAGATAAGGTGACATGATACATTAAGCCGAACACATTTATGCCTTCTCCAGACAGAGTATATAATGCAAAGTGACTATCATTATGCACATAACAGTAGTGGCAAAACCAGAGCCCAATAGCGCAACCTTACTTATGCTGATGAGCACATCTCTGCGAGGGTCCTCTTACTAAGTTCTTTCCCTTTTGTTCCATCATCTCCCACAGAATAGGCCCATCCTCAGTCCTGGTGGCTACTAGTGGGTAGGGGGCAGGCACTTGGGAAAGTAGAGGGAGTGCGTACCTTCTGCCCCCAAGTACCTAGCACAAATAGACCTCGTGTATTAATACAGCCAGAAGCCTCCGTTAACTTCCTGCTAAGCACCCTCTGAGATGGGTATCCTCAGGGCAGGTGCCACCTGGATAGTCCTTGGCACACGGTCCAGTAGAAGTGTGTTCCCAGGGAACAGCAGCATACCTCAAGGCACATGTAGAGGCACAGACCATAAGAATCACCAGGGTTTGCTGGCTGGAATCCCAGTTGCTTCACACCTTTGTATTCCATTACAGATCCCACCATTTCTCTGTGATGGAACGATGCAGGATAACCTCACCAAGCTCTTTAGACCCTCAGCAGGGATTTCCAGATGAGGGTAGAATCCCTCAGATCCCTCTAGTTTTGCCACTTCTTATATTTTTAAATATAACCACCTGCTGGACACCATGCAGTGGGTCTGGCGCTCCACATACAGCGGAGACACTTTGTTGGTCTCTTCGAAGATCAGTGCTGTCCACAAGTAATATCCAGCTTACAAAGCGAATTGCCGCAGAGGTTTTCAATGATTTCCTATTTAGCCGTTATTCACACTTGTAATGTGTGTATCATTGCAAGATTTCTTGGAAAGCTGCTGGCTAGCAATTCAGTTTCAAAAACAAACAAGAAGGTAACTGACTATTTAAACAAGCAGGTTCCATTTTAGCAGTTGCAGTTACTTAGGATAATAGATTTCAAGACCACTTGCATTTTGTGTTCAGGATTCTGTTGATAAATTTTGCTATCACAGGTTGTTCCCCATTTTGTTTGTGTACAGCAATTACATGATAAAGGAATGACAAATAAATTTAAGCTGGGTTTGTTTTAAGTCAATGAGAAAAAACAAACTACCCAATATGATTATTAGGAGACTGAAGGCTGTGAAAATCACAGTAGAACATGTGATTTATGTAGATTGTAAATTAACTTGGCCCAAACAAGCAGTGACAGATACAAACTGAAACAAACTATACTGAAATTGTTCATTTTCTAACTGTAGGACATCCTGAAATCTCTCCAGATAGTTATTTTAAACGACAGCAGTGTCACCTACTATTCTGATAATTGGTGCCTTAACCTGAGATGCTGGGTGTACGTCATTGGGCCCCAGCAAATTTTAGTCACTATGTCATCCACAGTCTTGAGTATTAGAAGAGTCATGGTACCAATGGGTTAAAGTCCCAATCTTGTGCGGTACTGAGCACATTGCAGATGGTGGCTCAGCACCTCACAGGACCAGGTCTTTGGTGGTGTAGAATCAAGAAATAGCCATTTCTTTCAGAAGAAAGAAGTAATAGACAGGACACCTAGGAAAACAAAACGAATCCCTGGCGTAATTCCATTGAAATCAATGGGACTTAAGTGCTTGTTTTAAGTATGTGCCTCAGTACTTAGCTGAATCAGGACCTTAAACCGTAGGACACTGGCCAATCCCGAGGACTTTAAACCTTCCACAACCGGCCAGATCAAAGGTGCGGGGGTGGAGGCTGAAAGTAGGGGGGAGAGATGAGGAGTGTTGGGGACACTTGGATGGAAACTTCTATGGGGGGGGGGTATAAGGAGACAGAAGAGAACTGTTGGGTGGAGCCAGTCCTTTCCAGGGACCCCAGCTTGCCTTACAGGCTCTGCCCACCTAATCCCAGTTGCCAACAGTCCCGATCTGGCCAGGAATTCCCCAGGTTTTACCAGTTCATTCCTGGTAACTGCAGCCCATTCCCATCCCTTAGGAAGGTAGCAGCACTGGAGGAAGGGATTAAAAGCAGCCAAGGGCAGAACAGGATGGAATGAAGCCAGGAAGTGTAGTAACTCTGTGCTCTGAAAGCTGCTTGTGGGAATGAGCCAGCTATTCACACTTGAGTGGGAAGAAAGATTGGGGATTAGAGAAGAGGGAGAAGAGCAGAATAGAGAGGTGTGGAACTGATGGCAATGGGAGGAGGATAGTGTGACAGATGCATCAATTTCCTGCAATATCCTTGAAAAACATCAGTGAATTTAGTTTAAGTATCTTTAGAGTCCATTGGATTAATTACAAAGGTTATGTATTATTGTGGGCCAAGATTGTATGTAATCTCTCTAGGGGGAGATGTGACTGAACCCCAGGAAGTGTTATGAATTTCAAAGGACTGTATTGAACAATGTACCAGACAACAATGGACAGTGTCAAGTGGTTTATTCTGGAAATTTCTAGGGGGAGGTGAACACAAATTCCTCACCTCTGTTATGCAAAAACACAGTTTTTTGAAGCTATCCCCTCAGGAGATGCCCATTGTCTGCTAATTACCTGTTCTCAGAGTCTCAAGATCCAAGGCCCAAGCTATATAAAGGAATGATTAAGGTCATGTCTACACTAGCAAGCTTATACCAGCACAGCTGTACCAATGCAGCTGCACTACTGTAAGATCACTCATGTAGCCTCTCTATGCTGACAGGAAAGAGTTCTCCCATCGACATAATAAAATCATCTAAACAAGTTGGGGTAGCTATGTCAGCAGGAGAGCATTTCCTGCTGGCATAGAGCTGTGCAAATGAGTGCTTATCATAGTGAAACTTGCGTTGGTCTGGAGTGTGTTTTTTCACACCTCTGAGCAACATAAGTTTTGTCAAAATAATGGATAGTGTAGATATGGCCTAACCCATTCATGGGCATGCTAGTTCTGTGCTCAGGCTGTTACACACTTGTAACCACACAAAAAAACCATTTGAAGGACTGACTTCTACCAAAGCCCTTCTTGAAGCTGTGGGATGCTGTCTGGTAAGCTTATCATCATGTGTGTAGGTTCTTTTTTGTTTGTTTTTAATATGTGGTTTGTATTGCTTTCACCTTAAGCATAAATGTGCTTGCTTAGAAAGAGCTGTGTAGTAATTTATAACTGGTGGCAATTACAGCTGATCATAGCTTTTCATAGCCTCTGGGGAGAAAGCAAAGCATAGACACTGGCCTGTTTAGTCAGTCTGGCTTGCTGGGAATATCGTAGTGTAGGCAGCCTGGAAAGACCCCAATAAGGAGTGATAGATTTGGGTCTCTGCTCAAGAGAGGTGACGACTGAGAAGCTAGGTGCCTAGAAAGGGTGGTCTCAAGGGACCAGAGTGGGGCAGGTGATACAAGTGCAATTGCTCTGAACAGTGGCATAAGATAGGAAAAGGAATTTTTACAGTTACTTACCAGCTCCTAGGGTTTTTAAGTCCAAGCAGTCATAGATATCTCAGAGTTCTGAGCACTGGACCTGTAACTCCTGTGAAACACCACTACAGCAAATTCCCTCTAGCTCCTCAAGCATAGCTTTCAGAGTAGAACTTTATAGAACTGTTATTCAGTGGTGGTTTAAATAAGCCACAGCAAGTCCCACTAGGTCTTGAAAACATTCACAAGAAGTTTTTAAAAGTATATACTAAATGGTGTGCCAGTTAACTAAATAGCATCTTTATGACAAATTAGCATATTGAATCATGTAATGCACCTAGATGTAAGGGGAAATATGTTGGAAACCTCCAAAACCATCCTGTATTGTCTCCCTTTACTTTTAGGCTGAGCTTAGATACAATGGGGACGGTTGCTATCTGTGTGCCATACCGCAAGTGTGTTGGGTACGTAGAAATATAAAAAAATAGAAGGCAAACTTAGATCCTCCAAAAATATGCTACGTCTAGAAAAAAGCTTACCATATCTCAAACGGCAGCAAATTTCAGCCTGCATCATCCTTATAGTTTGCCTTGTTACACACTTTCCCTGTTTGGTTCCCCATCAGATACAATGTAATTCAACTGCATCAAAGTGAATTAATTTGCATTTCTGATATCTGTTGTGCAGGATCAAAGAGTTAAAGTTTTTGGGATATGTTGAAAAGTTGCTGTTTTTGTTTCAGAGGAAATTGCAGCAGCTTCAATGGCAGATTATTTTTCTGCCTCTGATTTAGGCATTTAGGGTTCTCTGCCTTTCATACACCATTTTATAGAAAGGTGTGAATTATACGTTCAAGATGCATCAGAGGCAATTTGTGGTAGAAAGATGAGAAAAAGACTATTTGTTATTCCAACTGGGCTATTTATCTGCTTAGAAAAAAACTCCAGTGCTGAATGGGGTAAAAAATCTGAAATTCTAAATACAATCAGTATTATTAAGAATTATTCAAAGGGGGAAAAAGGTGTAGCTAAAAATAAGTTGGCAAAAAATTAAGAGAATTCATAATTATACATCTGAATTCTCAGCCTAACTTACTTTAACTGTATTTGCACTTTGTGTTTACACTTTCTATTCACATCACTTGAATGTGCAAGCAAATGATCTCACTTAACAAAACAGAGGATTTTCTATCTATCAAAAAATATTTCCAGAAAGCAGATTTCAAATTCATCATCATGAGTATTTGCACCAGAAACCTGAGTCACAGGTTTATCTCAACCAGTGCAGATAAAAAAGTCTTCTTCCAAAGATTTAACTTTCCCAAAACATGAACCTAACCTGTGCTGAGATTTGAAAAAATTTAATTAACAATTTTTTACAATTATTTTTCACTTCTGAACACCTCAACACTTAGGCCAGGTCTACACTGCGACTTTAAATCGGTTTAATGGCCGATATACTGATTTAACGCTGTATCCGTTCACACGACGTAGTCATTAATATCGAGTTAAACGGCTCCTTAAATCGATTTCGGAACTCCTCCCAAACGAGAGGAGTAGCGCTAAATTCGATAGTGATAACTCGGATTATGGGTTATGTGGACGGAATCGACGTATTGGCCTCCGGCGGCATCCCAGAGTGCAGCACTGACCGCTCTGGACAGCAATCTGAACTCGGATGCAGCGGGCAGGTAAACAGGAAAAGCCCCGCGAACTTTTGAATGACATTTCCTGCTTGCCCAGCGTGGAGCTCTGATCAGCACGGCTGGCAATGCAGTTTGAAATCGAAAAGAGCTCCAGCATAGACCGTACGGGAATACTAGGTCTGATCGCTGTATGGGAGACAAATCGTTTGTATCCAGCTCCGTTACAGAACACGAAATGCCAAAGCGTTTGAATAAAAAACTCAGGATACACAGCGCTGTGTGACAAGCGTAACGGGAAGCAGAGACTCAAATGGAGACGCTCATGAAGGGAGGGAGGGGGTACTGAGGACTCCAGCTATCCCACAGTCCACAGCAGTCTCTGAAAATTATTTGCATTCTTGGCTGAGCTCCCATTGTCTGTAGGTTCAAACACAGTGTCTGGCGTGGTTCAGGAACAGCTCCTCAGTTATTTCCCCCCACCACCACGTGAAAAAAAAAAGGGAAAGATTGCTGTGGCTATGCGTTTGCTCAAGCACTCCCGAAAAAGGCGCCCAAGGGTTGTCTGCTGCCTTCACAAAGGGAGGGGTGAGGCTGTACCCAGCACCACCGGGGCAGTGTTTTCTGCCCCATCAGGCACGTGTGCTCTCAACACGGAAGTGGGAACTATGGGAATAGCTGAGGAAACAGCTACCCACAGTGCACCGCTCCTGAAATCGATTGGTAGCTTGGACCATGGACGCAAACAATCGATTTCGGGATCCCACTGTGGACGCGCTAAACCGATTTTATTAGATCTTTTTTGTAATATCGGTTTAAGCTAATTCGAATAATCGTGCAGTGTAGACGTACCTTAGCTTTGGCCAGGCTGGAAGAATATCTGCTGAAAGGCCTTAGGGTATGTTCACAGTACTGCCACTTGTGACAGCATGCAGAATATATAAGCTGCTCACCCCCATAGCACAGGTAATATAGAGCAGTGTAAAGGGTACGTCTACCTGCACGATTTATTTCGAATTAGCTTTAAACCGATATGACAAACAGATAATAATAAAATCGGTTTAGCGCTTCCACAGTGGGATCCCGAAATCGATTGTTGCGTCCATGGTCCCAAAGCTACCATCGATTTCAGGAGCGGGCACTGTGGTAGCTGTTTCCTCAGCTATCCCATAGTTTCCACTGCCGTGTGAGAGCACAGTGCCTGATGGGCAGAAAACACTGCCCGGGTGGTGCTGGTACAGCCTCACCCTCCCTTTGTGAAGGCAGCAGAAACCTTGGCGCCTTTTTCGCGGAGTGCATTGAGCAAACGCCATAGCACAGGCAATCTTTCCTTTTTTTTTTCACGTGGTGGTGGGGGAAATAAACTGAGGAGCTGTCCCTGAACCACGCCAGACACTGGTTTTGAACCTACAGACAAGGGAGCTCAGCCAAGAATGCAAATAATTTTCAGAGACTGCTGGACTGTGGATAGCTGAGTCCTCAGACCCCGCTCCTCCTTCATGAGCGTCCATTTGAGTCTCTGGCTTCCCGTTTACGTTGTCACCAGCGCTGTGTATCCTGGAGTTTTTATTCAAACGCTTGTGCATTTTCGTGTTCTGTAACGGAGCGGATACAACAGATTTGTCTCCCATACAGCGATCGAGACCTAGTATCTCCCGTACGGTCTCAATGCTGGAGCTCTTTTCGATTCAAACTGCAATCGCCAGCCGTGCTGATCAGAGCTCCACGCTTGGCTGAAGCAGGAAATGTAATTCAAAAGTTCGCGGGGCTTTTCCTGTTTACCTGCCCGCTGCATCCGAGTTCAGATTGCTGTCCAGAGCGGTCAGTGGTGCACTCTGGGATACCGCCCGGAGGCCAATAACGTCGATTTCCGTCCACACGAACCCTAATCCGAGTTATCACTATCGAATTTAGCGCTACTCCTCTCGTTTGGGAGGATTTCCGAAATCGATTTAAGGAGCCGTTTAACTCGATATTAATGACTACGTCGTGTGAACGGATACAGCGTTAAATCGGTATATCGGCCATTAAACCGATTTAAAGTCGCAGTGTAGACCTGGCCTAAGTGATGAGGCACTACTTAGGCAAGTAAAGACATGCCTAACCGCTGTGGGTGTGTCCCCTACATGGCTCTCTACAGATCTAAGCAGTGTCTCCCGCATCTACTGCTATTTTTAGCAGTGTAGTGTCCCACTGTTAGAGTCTTTCCCCACCACAGGGAAAGACTCCAGCAGTAGGGAAAGGTTCTAACAGCCCCCTGCCAGAACCTTTCCCCGTTGCCTAACCCCACTGCCAGAGCCTTTCACTGCTGCATGTAGCTACACACCGCAGTGTGTATACAGCCTGCTTTTCACTGCAGTGAGTAGCTACACATACCCTATCTGTCACCATCAGTGGTGTACAGTTTAGGCATAGCTTCAGAAAGGTTGTTCATGCAGTAATGCTGGCCTGAGATAGAAGAAGAACTTAAGTAGCTCACCATGAAGCATCACAATGACAACCTATTGTCAATGATGCTGGTCATAACTTCCTGATGATTTTGAACCTCAACTTTTCAAAACAAGGATGAACCCTCACTTAATGAAATGCATCAGTTACTGGGAGAGAAAGTGAGATGAGAAAGCTTGGTATCTACATTCAGTGTCTTAAGACTTGAAAATGAGATTATGCAATTGTAGTCACTAATGATGCCATGCAGAAGTGGTATTATCAGGTGATAATGCACCATCATTGTGTCCCTGCTTTAGCCCTCCTCCACCAGCTGGCAGCAGTGTGGCCCATTGTGAGATCTTGTTCCTAATGTTAATGAAACTGGAGGGGATACCACTCTATCAAACAAACACGAACAAGTGTTTCTTAAAAGCAAGTATGTTGCAATAGACAAATGTGTGACTAAAATTTGCTGGCCTGTGAAGGCATGTCTTGTCACCTGATATCTTTTGCCATTGAGGAGATAGTACCTTTACAGCTGGCTAGCTTGTTTTTCTATAGACATTTTATTGTAGCATGAGAGGCTGGCCATACTTTGTGCTAAATCATTTTCACAGCCTTGGCCAGGTTCTCTGGCTTAGCACTGCCTCTGGTCTGTTGCTGCAAATAATCATTGTATATTATTTTGTTGATTATTTAAAATCTGCAAATATTATGGGAATTAATTTAGAGCCAGTATTTTAGTACAGTAGATTCCACTTAATAGCAAACCAGGTGTTAATTTCCCCTTAATAGCAGCGTTTTGCCAGGAACCAAACCAGTTCCACTGATCTTAATGTTAATAGAAGTTGGGTAGTGGCAATGACATATTGATTATTTGGAACTTTTTTCGAAGAAAGTCCCCACCTCCAGGCAGGTTTGCAGGGCTGCAGCCAGGGAAGGAAGCACTGAGGCCACGTTTACACTACGGGATAATATCGAATTAGCTAAAATCGGTTTTATAAACCTGATATTATAAATTCGATTTCACGCGGCCACACTAGGCACAGTAATTCGGCGTTGTGCGTCCATGGTCCGAGGCTAGCATCGATTTCTGAAGCGTTGCATTGTGGGTAGCTATTCCGTAGCTATCCCATAGTTCCCGCAGTCTCCCCCGCCCCTTGGAATTCTTGGTTGAATCATTATTGTCGCGGGTGGTTCTGGGTAAATGTCGTCAGTCATTCCTTCCTCCCGGGAAAACAACAGCTGACAATCCTTTCGCGCATTTTTTCCTTGGATTGCCCCTGGGGCAGACGCCATAGCACGGCAACCATGGAGCCCGTTTTCAGCACTTTTTTTTTTTCCGGCACCGTATGTGTACTGGATGCCGCGGAGACAGAGGGATACTCCAGCGCTACACAGCAGCATTCATTTGCTTTTGCATGATAGCAGAGATGGTTTACCAGTCGTTCTGTACCCGTTCTACTGCTCGGAGAAAACTGGCAATGAGATGACGGTTATCTCTCCCCCTCTGTACTGTCCACTGCTATCCATGAGTGCCCCTGGCTGAAGATCGGGCGCGGGCGCACAAAACCACAAAATTGGGAATGACTCCCGAGTCAAATCCCTCCTTTATGGTTTCTAAAAATAGAGTCAGTCCTGCCTAGAATAAGGGGCAAGTGTACTAGAGAACCAGTGTATCAGAGCACAGCTGCTCCGTGTCAGTATTCACAGGGGGTGCCCCTGCAACAACCCACCCGTTGCTTCCTCTCCCCCCAACCTTCCTGGGCTACCGTGGCAGTGTCCCCCCCCATTTGTGTCATGAAGTTATAAAGAATGCAGGAATAAGAAACAGAGACTTGTTAGTGAGATAAAATGAGGGGGGATGCAGCCTCCTGGGGCTATGACAGTCCAGGCAGGACAATAAGCGGTGCGGGGGAGAGGAGCCCAGCATGCTGCTGCTATGACAGTCCAGGCAGTACAGAATCTTTTCTTTACACAGGAAAGGGAGGGGCTGATTGAAGCTCAGCCCCAGTTGCTATGAGGAAGACGGTTACCAGCCGTTCTGTACCATCTACTGGGATAACTGGGAGTCATTCCCATTTTTACCCAGGCGCCCCTGGGCCAGCCTCACCTAAGGCCAGCCAGGAGCACTCACGGGCTGATGGCGACCGATGGATATCAGTCATATTGCACCGTCTACCACCGGGAGGGGAGAGGAGCGGATACTGCTCTTCACTGCTGCAGCATCGCGTCTACCAGCAGCATTCAGTACACATAGGGTGACATTGAAAGAAGTCAAGAAATGATTTCTTTCCCTTTTCTTTCACGTGGTGGGGGGGGAGGAAGAAACTGAGGAGCTATTTCCTGAACCACGCCAGACACACTGTGTTTGAACCTACAGACATTGGGAGCTCAGCCAAGAATGCAAATACTTTTCAGAGAGAGACTGCTGTGGACTGTGGATAGCTGGAGTCCTCAGTACCCCCTCCTCCATGAGCGTCCATTTGAGTCTCTGGCTTCCCGTTACGCTTGTCACGCAGCACTGTGTAGCCTGGAGATTTTTTTCGAACGCTTTGGCATTTCGTGTTCTGTAACGGAGCTTTGATAGAACAGATTTGTCTCCCCATACAGCGATCAGATCCAGTATCTCCCGTACGCGGTCCATGCTGGAGCTCTTTTTGGATTTGGGACTGCATCGCCACCCGTGCTGATCAGAGCTCCACGCTGGGCAAACAGGAAATGTAATTCAGCTGCCTTGGACAGCTGAACATAGCAGCTGCCACCGAATTGCTGCCACCGTGGAAACACGCGTGCCATACGGACTGCCCCGGCCCTCCACGGCAGCAATTCAGTGCGCTGCTTGGGGGCAAAAACACATGGACTGCTGCCCCTTGCAGATTGCCACCCCAAGCACCTGCTTGGAATGCTGGTACCTGGAGCCAGCCTTGCTTTCTGGAGAGATCCCGGCAGCAGGATTCTCCTGCCGTTAGAGATCTCTTTCGTCAGACTGGAGACGGAGGAACTGATGCTGCTGTCAGTTGCACTGCAGTAAATCTTAAGTCAACTCAATAAAGACAGAGATTTTTCTTTATTTACACTGGTACTATTGAGATCAGAATTTGATAGGGTGACCAGATGAGAGGAAGAAAATATTGGGACACATGCAGGGGGAGGGGGTCCACCAGCGGAGCAAGAACAAAAAAAAAAGCTGAAAGCTGCCAGCAGAGCGAAATATCGGGACAAATTGCATCCCGAGGAAAGATCAGTCGGGATGTGGGACAAACACCTAAATATTGGGACGGTCCTGATTTTATCAGGACGTCTGGTCACCCTACCTGCAGCCCTGCAAACCAGCCTGCACACAGGAGGTAAGGGATTGTGGTCTGGGAAGTGGTCTGTGAAGGGAGGCTATTGGCAGGGCAATAGTGGGGATGGGGACTGTGGCCTGGATGTTGGAGCTGCATGATCTCTCTCCCTGTGCTCTCCGGGTTGCATACTGAGTACGCGGACTGCATGCAGGAAAGAAAATCTGGGGACATGCTGAACCCCAACCCCTAGAAAGCTCTGGGAGAAGTATGGTGTAGCCCCACAAGACCCCACTGCCCCTGCTCCTCATGGAAAGCCCCAGCCTCCTGGATGCATCCACCCTCCCTGCTGCTACCCTGCCCACAAGCCAGGCTCCAGCACTGAAGCCAGAGAAGGCTCTTCCCAGCACCTCCTTACCTGGCTGCTGCCTCACAAAGCTGTCTTCCACTTATTAGCACCTGCCAGATAATAGCATGTTTTCCTGGCAACCGAGGAGGCGGTAATAAGCAGACTCTACTGTATTGCTATAGCGCTAATTCATTATAAAACCAATAGTAAACAACACGAATGCCAAACAACTTTCTAATTATTATGCTGGTGAGGGTGCCCAGAGGATCTGAACAGGGATCAGAGCTCCACAGGGCTAGGCATTGCCCCAAAGAGCTTACCATATATACACGAGGAGCTCAATCCAATGTCCATTGAAGTCAATGGGAACCCTTTGGTTAATTTCAGTTGCGCATTGGATCAGGCTGATGATAAGATACAAGAGATGGGTGTAACAAATATGGAATGAAGATAGGAGCATTCTGGGAAATGAGTTACACAGAAAAATAATCATGAATAGTATTAAAAAGTGACAGTCTCAGCATACCAGCCACTGGCAGAGTTTTACAGGTATCCTGGCAGAGGTGAGTTTAAAGGAGAGATTTGGGGGCTAAAGCTTCGAATTTACAGGGAAGTGTTTCCCAAGCCAGGGACGCTTCATGGGAGAAAGCACAGAGGTGCTTGAGAGAAAATTGAACTAGCAAGTGGATAAAGGCAAGACTAAGAAAAATGTGCTTGACTTTGGATAAGTATTTAGAGCTCAAGGAAATATAATTAAGCACAGATTTTATAGATTCCTATTAGCTTGTTTTCCTGAGTTATGTATAGTTGATGAATTCCAATGAAAATGAGGTAGGATCAGAGGCTAAAATAGGATAAGAACAAGTTAAAAATTACTTAGATGAGTTAAATGTCTTCAAATCACCAGGGCCTGATGAAATACATCCTAGAATATTCAAGGAGCTGACTGAGGAGATATCCAAGTCATTAACGATTATCTTCAAAAAGTCCCATGGAAGGTGGGAGAGATTCCAGAGGACTGGAAAAGGGCACATATAGTGCCTGTCTATAAAAAGGGGAATAAGGACAACCCAGGGAATTACAGACCAGTTATCTTAACTTCAGTACCCAGAAAAATACTGGGGCAAATAATTAAGCAATCAGTTTGAAGACACCTAGAAGATAATAAGGTGATCAGTAACAGTCAGCATGGATTTGTGAAGAACAAATCATGTCAAATCAACCTAATATCTTTCTTTACAGGGTAACAAGCCTTGTGGATTGGAAGAAGAGGTAGATGTGGTCTATCTTGACTTTAGTAAGGCTTTTGATACTGTCTTACATGACCTCATTAAAAAAAAGCTAGGGAAATGCAATCTAGATGGAGCCGCTAGAACAGAGGTCGGCAACCTTTCCGAAGTGGTGTGCCAAGTCTTCATTTATTCACTCTAATTTAATGTTTTGCATGCCAGTAATACATTTTAATGTTTTTAGAAGGTCTCTTTCTAGAAGTCTTATAATAAATTACATGCAACAATAGTTTAGTTAAGTAAATAAGATTTTTTAAATGTTTAAGAAGCTTCATTTAAAATTAAATTGAAATCCAGAGCCCCCCGAACTGGTGGCCAGGACCTGGGCAGTGAGAGTGCCACTGAAAATCAGCTTGCGTGCCGCCTTCGGCATGCATGCCATAGGTTGCCTACCCCTGTGCTAGAAGGTGAGTGCATAACTGGTTTGGAAACCATTTTCAGAGAGTAGTTATCATTGGTTCATAGTCAAGCAGGAAAGGGCACATCAAGTGGGGTCCTTCAGGGATCTGTTCTGGTTCTGGTTCTGTTCTATATATTCATCAGTGATTTAGATAATGGCATAAAGAGTACACTTATAATGTTTGCAGACCATATCAAGCTGGGAGGGGTTGCAAGTGCTTTGGAAAATAGGATTAAAATTCAAAATGATCTGGACAAACTGGAGAAGTGGTCTGATGTAACTAGGATTAAATTCAATAAGGAAAAATGCAAAGTACTCCACACATAAAAAATGGGAAATGACTGCCTATGAAGGAGTCCCGTGGAAAGGGACCTGGGGTCAGTGGATCACAAGCTAAATATGAGTCAACAGTGTAACACTATTTCAAAAAAAGCAAACGTCATTCTGGGATGTTTTAGCAGGGGTGTTGTAAGCAAGACATAAGAAGTAATTCTGCTCTACTCTGCACTGATGAGGCCTCAGCTGGAGTATTATGTCCAGTTCTGGGCACCACATTTCAGGAAAGATGTGGACAAATTGGAGCCAGTCCAGAGAAAAGTAACAAAAATAATTAAAAGTCTAGACTGAAAAAAATGGATTTGTTTAGTCTGGAGAAGAGAAGACTAAGAGGGCGACATGATAACAGTTTTCAAGTACATAAAAGGTTATTACATGAGAAGGGAGAAAAATTGTTCTTTTTAATCTCTGAGGATAGGACAAGAAGATACGGGCTTAAACTGCAGCAAGGTTAAGCACTGGAATAAATTGCTTAGGGAGGTTGTGGAATCTCTGTCATTGGAGATGTTTAAGAGCAGGTTAAACAAACACCTGTCAGGGATGGTCTAGAAAATACTTAGTCCTGCCATCAGTGCAGGGGACTGGATAGGGAAGACCTCTCAAGGTCCCTGCCAGTCCTGTGATTCTATGATATCTTGATTTAAATTGTATTTGCTACGAGTTAATTCACACTGAAAAGCATTTTCTTGGACCTTTAAATAAAGTCTCTGATCTGATAACATATTGCGAGAGACATATAAATGTCACCAACACAAAAATCAAATCCCAATGCCAGTGATTTATCAATCATCCAGCAAACAAGGAAAACGTGGAAAATAGAGTAACTAGGAATAAACTACTTTGGTATAAACTAGTGATTAACTAGCTACTACTATTCTATACAGAAAGCCAATAATAAAATCAGCTAGTATTGGGTTACAAAGAAAATTACAACCTTCCTAGGTAAAACTGGGATCAAACATATAAAGCAATCTCGGGGTGGGGGGACCAAACATTTTTTGTTACAGTGCTTCATAAAATAAATAAATAAATAAATAAATAAATGCTCTAGGGGAAAAAACCCTAGTAATCCTTTAAATAATGAATATCTTCCAACTATTATACAGACAGATTTTCCTGCTGGGTGGCACTTGGTGATTTAATAAATGTATCATACTGCTAAAATGTGAGTATAACTTGCTATATTCTGAGCTCTGCTGTACATGTGCAGTACTCCACTGCATGGAACAGATTTTCAGCCATGTAACAGAGAGAGAGAGAGACCTGGACCCAAAGGGTTTGTGCCAGTGCTGTGCATTCCTTTATGATGTGTCAATAGAGGGAAAAGTTAAACAAGGCTCTCATCATGCTTAATAGGAAGGTATGAATGAGGAATTATTTGAAAGAAATTTATGAGGTTGTCTTGAAAGATTTGCACAAGGGGATATACAGAGGAAAAATAGGATGAAATTAAGAGATGAGAATTGAAGGCAGAACGTAAGGAAAGCAAAGAGATGAATTATGCTGTGGGAAAAAATTTCCCAAGGGAAGCAGTGTAACCCCTGCCACTTGGGATAATTTAAATACTAGACTAGAACTCTTACTTATAAATGTACAATAGGAAACAATCCTGCTTTGGCAGAAAAACGGACTAGACGACTCTCTGTTCTAGACCCTTCTCATCTCTAAGAACATTCTATGTTCATTACTGTGAATGGCCAAACGTCCTTATTGGCCAAAGTCTGATTTCAAATTTACCGTGTGTCTTCCTTGTGCTAGTCTGAGTGCTTCAAATGATTGCAACTGTAGCAGTGGGACAGGCAGGGAGAGATGGTCAAAGACAACACTTGAGATTTTGCATATTATTTAACTGGTACCCACCAAAACACAAGCATAATGTGCTCTCTATGTGTAGAGTTGGGCCACTGAATACTACACTTCCTGTCATTTCCAAATGTAGGAGATACTATAATATCGAATTGTGAGATGGCCAAGCCAGGGCTAAGTGTGATGAGGTGTGACTCTGAAAGGAAAAAAAAAAAAAAAGACACAGCCTCATTGCCAGGCAGCAGTCATGGCAGCCTCTGATCTGGGTCACCAGGCACAGATGGGGAGCCAATCACGATGAGAACCTTTGAAACAAAAGGCAGATCTATCCCCCCAGTTAGGGGTGCTGCTGTAACCTCTCCCATTTGCATCCCCAATTATTATGTTGGCCATATGTGGGCATGAACAACTTAAATAGAAGGGGGGTTGCAGTTACTGCCACAGTGAAACAGCTCGGCAGTTATTTAGCCGGTGTTTTAATTAAAAAATGAGTGTGTTCAGAAAAAATCAATTTGGCAAAGAAGTTCTTTAAAAGAAAAAAAGTGCTACACCAAAAACTTTGGCCTTCTAAGGAAGCTGAGTTATAATCAAAGATCTGGAAAATAGACCCCTTCCATTATGGGATCTGACCTAAAAGCAAAACCCTAGAACAGATGTTTAAACTTGGGAATGCGCTACCTTTCTTCTCAGAACACCCTCAAAAAGTTGAAG